>NC_091229.1:11855339-12107839 GCF_040958095.1 Procambarus clarkii
TTTCACGTAAATTCGTTAATAAACACAAATGTTTTATATTTCTTAAGCAAGATAGAAATAAGAGCTTCATTTTAAATACATTACAATTGACATATTTATAGCTCAAGTGAAGATACATATGTTTTTATAGTAGCGCTCAGTAGCTTGTCGGGCATGGAGTGCAGACGCCTACGCACTTGGCGATATATTGTATAACTAACAAAGATACGCTAATAAAGCCTAAAATCTTATATGCCTCCAGAAAGACCGAGATATGAACATTATTATGATTGCACCAAATGAAATATATCATGTTCGAGAACAAAGATATATCAATTTTAAATAAGTTGCGACTCTTGCTCGGGCGAGAGAGATGGGGCGACTCTCGCCCCATCTATTGGAGATTCTGTCCACTAAAGACCCAAAGCTCCTCAAACCCTCCTAGCGTTATTTAAGTAATGAAGTAATATGGTATATTTACTCACTATAATGTGGGTGCTGAATGCATAACATGAGAAAACATATATTTACTCCAAACTAATATAATTTCATTATGAAATAAGTAGCATCAAAGGAAGTCGACGGTCCAAGCGTCAATGTTGTGGAGCGACTTATCCAAGATATATCGTTGTTTGGAAAGTGTATGTTGGCCTATCCAGTTGTCACACTTCTCTGCACAAATTATCACAAATAACATAACTAGCCAGAAAACATTTAACATTTATTAAAAAATATATGTTTGGAAGTTAAATCGACTTCATAGGACAATAGTTTTTTTATATATACTCGTTATTCGTTGACATGCGTTCGCTACTTAAACTACCTTGTACTGTACTTATGTAAAATCTCCCATGTCTCTTCGCTCATCTCACCGAACCAAACAGGCTCTGTGAGATATTGTTAAATTAATTGAGATTCACAAATAAAGCTTATAATTGTATATGTTATCAAAAAGGCAGAGCTTAGTTTAGTTCATTTATTATGCACCCCATACCCATCCTATGAGCGATAGTGGAGTGTTACAGAGGCACACAATGGGCTCAGGGACTGAGCCCCACAATTCAACTAGGAACTAGGCTTAGATGACTAAGCCTAGTTCCTGACATGTGTACAATACAGAGTTCAGAACATTTTGGGTGTTGGTATACCCATTGGTGTGGATACCTTGACCTTACCTTGAGGTGCTTCCGGGGCTTAGCGTCCCCGCGGCCCGGTCGTCGACCAGGCCTCCTGGTTGCCGGACTGATCAACCAGGCTGTTGGACGCGGCTGCTCGCAGCCTGACGTATGAGTCACAGCCTGGTTGATCAGGTATCCTTTGGAGGTGCTTATCCAGTTCTCTCTTGAACACTGTGAGGGGTCGGCCAGTTATGCCCCTTATGTGTAGTGGAAGCGTGTTGAACAGTCTCGGACCTCTGATGTTGATAGAGTTCTCTCTCAGAGTACCAGTTGCACCTCTGTTTTTCAACGGGGGTATTCTGCACATCCTGCCATGTCTTCAGGTCTCATGTGATGTTATTTCTGTGTGCAGGTTTGGGACCAGCTCCTATAATATTTTCCACGTGTAAATTATTATGTACCTCTTCCGCCTGCGCTCAAGGGAGTACAGTTTTAGGCTCTTTAGTCGGTCCCAATAGTTTAGATGTTTTACTGAGTGGATTCTAGCAGTAAAGGATCTCTGCACGCTCTCCAGGTCAGCAATTTCTCCAGCTTTGAAAGGTGCTGTTATTGTACAGCAGTACTCCACTCTAGAGAGCACAAGCGTTTTGAAAATTATCATCATCGGTATAGCATCTCTAGTGTGAAAAGTTCTTGTTATCCAACCTGTCATTTTTCTTGCAGTTGTGACGGCTACTTTATTGTGTTCTTTAAAGGTAAGGTCTTCCGACATGAGTACACCCAGATCCTTTACATTGCCTTTTCGTTCTATGTTATGATTTGCCTGAGTTTTGTACGTGGTTTCCGTTTTTATATTTTAATTTTTTCCATAGCGCATGAGCTGAAACTTATCTTCGTTAAACACCATATTATTTTCTGTAGCCCATAGAAAGACCTGATCTACATTTGACTGGAGGTTCGCCGTGTCCTCTATGTTGCCTACTCTTATGAAGATCCTAGTGTCATCTGCAAAGGATGATACAGTACTATAGGTTGTGTTCTTGTCTATGTCCGATATCAGGATGAAAAAAAGTACTGGAGCAAGCACAGTACCCTGGGGGACTGAGCTCTTCACGGTTGATGGGCTGGATTTTATTTTGTTGACTATTACTGTTATAAATAATGGTGTGTGTTGTGCTTCTATGGGGAAACTGGTACTATTAAGGGGTAAGGGTAGTTAGAAGACAAGAGTATCAAATATGGGAGAGCTAAAAGGCCCGGCCCCCAAAATAAACTATCCACAGTAATAATAACTTGCTACTAGACCATATATGTCAGTCTAAGGGTTGATCAATACACTCCCACACAGGAAGAAGAGATACTCTGTTCTAAGGTACTTATTTATTAACCCCTTAACAACCCCCCATATACACTCACACCAATAACAATAATAATAATAACTTTACCACACTATCTTACGTTAAAAGCCTTGGTCCACATAGGCAGGATACAAGGTTTACACTAATAACAAGCTAGGGTAAAGTACTACTGGATAAGCACTGAAGCTGGATGCAGCTTAGGGTAGTGAGACCATGTGGTACCCTAATACAAAACACAACACTTAGGGTTACCCAAAACACTGGCAACTACTACCCCCAGGTCTCACCAATCGTTACTACCAGAGTAGGTACACTTAGAAATCATACAATACTTAACTTAAGGGTACAGGAACTTAGGGTAAGGGAAACAAGTAAGAGGAGAAGGGAGGAGATTAGGGGTGCAGCCACAGAGTAGGTCTCGTCCGCACGAACGCCAGCCAGAGAAGGACCTCCTAGCGACCAGCTAGGCCTCCCATGTCGTGGTGCCGGAAGGAGCCTAATTGATCGTGCAGCTAAGCACATTAAAGATCTTCCCCTATGCAACGTATTGTTACTTTACAAATGATTAGAAAGTATTAGTAAGCAAAGTTTGGTGCCTATGTTATTATTTAATAATCAACCCCCAGCTCAGTCTTTAAATGCTCTTTGAGAAACAATAATAGTCTTACGTCTGGCAGGGAAGATACAAACAATTGCCGCTCGAGATGCACTCAACTGTACTACCAGAAAGTTTAATAGCTTAATTTTGACCTCTGGTTTCCACTGGAGAACCCAGGGTCGTAACACTTACACATTGGGTTCTGTTGGTCAGGAAATTGTAGATCCATCTGCCTATTTTTCCGGTAATTCCTTTTGAACGCATTTTATGTGCAATAACACCATGGTCACATTTATCAAAAGCTTTTGCGAAATCTGTGTAAATTACATCAGCGTTTTGTTTGTCTTCCATAGCATCTAATGCCATATCATAGTGGTCCAGCAACTGCGACAGGCAAGAGCGCCCTGTTCTGAAACCATGTTGTCCGGGGTTATGGAGTTGCTGTGATTTCATGTATTTTGTGATCTTACTTCTTAGCACTCTCTCAAAAATTTTTATGATGTGCCATGTTAGTGCTATCGGTCTGTAATTTTTTGACTCTGCCTTATTTCCTCCTTTATGAAGTGGTGCTATCTTTGCTGTTTTTAGTATATCAGGAATAACGCCAGTATCTAGGCTTTGTCTCCACAGAATGTGGAGGGCCTGCGATAGTGGTTTTTTACAGTTCTTTATGAATATGGAGTTCCAAGAATCCGGGCCTGGTGCAGAGTGCATAGGCTTACTGTTTATGGCTTCTTCAAAATCCAGTGGGGATAGGGTGACGTCTGATATATGATTTGATGTTGGTATCGTATCCATGAAAAATTCATTTGGGTTATCAATCTTTAGTGTGTTTAATGGCTCGCTGAAATCAGAGTCGTACTGCGTCCTCAGTAGCTCGCTCATTTCTTTGTTGTCATCGGTGAAAGTTCCATCTCCCTTTCGCAGGGGCCCGATACTAGATGTGGTTTTTGATCTTGATTTTGCATAGGAGAAAAAATATTTCGGATTTCTTTCTATTTCACTGATGGCCTTTTGCTCTCTTTGCCTCACCTGGGTTTTGTATGATTCTTGTAGCTTCCGTTCAATTGTTTCTATTTCTCTACCTAACCTTCTTCGCCGTTCTTGAGATAGGGTGCGACTCTCAAGCTGTTCCGCGATTCGTTTTCTTCGCCTACATAGGGAACGACGTTCCCGTTCCAATCTGCATCTCTTCCTCTTTTTTCTTAGAGGTATGCGGTTTGAACATATTTCTAGTGCTACTGAGCTTATTTTTTCCAGGCAGGCACTGGTTCAGGTTTGCATTTTCTAGCTGTTCTTCCCAGTTTATTTCTGTGAAGTCCTGGTTTATTTGCTCCCAGTTTATCTGTTTATTATTGAAGTTGAATTTGCTGAAATCTCCTCCACCGGGAATCTGGACTGGTTTTGAAGGTCTACTCCCCATGGTTGTCATAACTTCAATTAAGTTGTGATCTGAGTAACAGGTATTTGTAATCATTATGTTCCTGATCAATTCATCATTATTAGTAAAAATGAGGTCCAGCGTGTTCTCCTTCCTAGTTGGTTCTACTATTTGCTGGTTTAAGGCAAACAAGTCGCACATCCGTAGCAGGTCATTTGCATGTGCCTGTTCATTTAGGCTACTTCCTGGTATTCTTTCTGATATTACTGTATTAGCCAGGTGCTTCCATTTCAGGTGCCGTAGGTTGAAGTCCCCAAGCAGGATGATGTTCGGAGTTGGATTTGTGAGGTTTTCCAAGCAGTGTTCTATTTTCATTAGTTGGTCTTTAAACTGCTGAGGGTTTGCCTCCGGTGACTTATATACAAGGACAATAACTACATTTAGAATCTCTATTTTGATTATCAGCACTTCCACCATATCATTTGAGGTGTTTAGCAGCTCAGTACAGATGAGTGTGTCTTTGATGTAGAGGCTGACCCCACCCTGAAGCCGGTGTTTCCTATCACATCTGAAAAGATTGTACTCTGAGATCCATATTTCACCATCATGGTAGTCCTTTGTGTGGGTTTCTGTTAGGGCTGCAAACACAGCATTTGCCTCATGAAGGAGACCATCTATAAAGTGAACTTTGTTGGATTTGCGTGTTTTTATACCCTGGATGTTGGCAAATATAAATGATGTTATCGTGTTAGTGGAAGTGCTGGAAGCCTTACTTGGTGTTAATATCTGCGGCTCTGGTAAGGAGGCCACTGTGTTTGCGTCCAGGGTGTGTCGTTTTGGAAGTGATTCGTCCAGTTTTGGTAGTAGGACGGGTGTTGTCTGGTGTAGTACCTGTGTGCTTGTTGATAATTTGAATTCCAGTCTTGTAGGTATCTCCGGTCCCCTCTGTAATCCTGTAGTGGTTCCATCTGACTGTTCCTCTCTTATATTTACTACTCTGTTTCTGCCTTCCTCTAAAAAATTTCCAGTAGTGCCATATTGATCTTCCCGTCTATAACGCTCTGTACCTCTCACGTGGAATTCCGGACACTGAAGATTGTAGCATTTTTTGTCCCTAATTGAAAATTGACATAATTTAGGGTGGAAGTATCTACACCCTGTTCCAAAACGACATATACCCCTCTCCAACATGTTCCTGCATTTTCGAGGATGCAGAAAATGGCATTTTGCTCCTAATTTTCCATATTTGCATATTCCTTTAGCGTAGAATTTGCAAATGTGTTCCGGTTTTGCGTTTTTCAAGGTATTTATATCTGAGACTGTCTTGTCTACCTCTTTATTGGAGCCATCTCCGTTTTTCGTCCCAATTCCTTCATCTATGCACTCTGTCTCACTGTTGCTCTCATCGTTTATATTATCTGGCTCTGCAATATTGCTGTTATTTTGTACCACAATAGTCTCCTCCTCCACACTACTGCTGCGGTTCTCTAAACTATCTGTTCCTGAGTTTTGGTCGTTATCCAATGTTGACTTTTCCCAGTCCGTATATATCACTGGTAGACTGTCTGTGAATGATAATCTCTGTGACTCGGGAATGTTTTTCATCAGTTTAGTTATGTTCTCTAACATTAATCTGTCATCTTTGCAAACCCAGTAAATTCCTTGCCTTTTTATGCATCCTGGAGCTAATTCTGTACAGCCCAGGTGAAATCTTATGTTACAAATGCAGCACGTTACGCCTGCATTACGTCTTCCCAGTACTCCCGAACACTCGCCACACCTCTCCATTGTCTGATGTATTGTGTTGTATTTGAGATTCACTGTATGGATCACTTGTTGATGTCAGTCCTTTTAACTCTTTATAAAATTATATGTATATATATTTATATGTTTAATATTTATAATATTTTATGTATACCGTATATTTGTAATATTATGTATGTTATTTTGTTCAAACTTTATGGCATGTACTTAGCGTAGGGTAGTGAAGCTGGTCCCCCGGTCGGTACAGGTGACCTCTCGTGGCCCAGGTTGATGTCACCAGTTTCCAGTTACCCGATTTATAACCACTGATGCCGCCTCTTGCCACTATTCTATATTTCTAGTATTCTATATTTATAATATTCTATGCACGATTTTCCTTCACTTCCAACTTATATGTTGTTGTGATACCCGTTCCACTTCACTGTTCCACGAATCACCGTTCACTATTTTTTTTTTCCTTATACACGCATGTACACAAAGCCTCGTTCACTGGCTGACAAGTGGTCTCCCGTTTATTCTCTATTTAACACAAAGTTCTATTGTTAATGACTATTTTCAATTTTCCAGCGGGTCACTATGCACTTTATTATGTCTGTAATCAGTAATCCACGGCAGTAGTCCTACGAATCCCGGTTAATGTCACGATTTTAACGGAGCGCGCACGGTACGTCCTTTGACCTTTGACCACGGTACGACCACTCTGGATCATATACTGGTATACTGGATCAGTATATCATCCACATAGCTAACGATGTGTTCGCTGGACCTTCTAGTTACTAAGTTTAAAAGTGCATTGATTAACACATTGAACAGAGTACGACTGAGGACACCTCCCTGTGGAGTCCCAAGTTCAAAATCTCTCGTTACACGCCTATGCCCTTGGAACAGTACAGATGACTTCCTGTTGGATAGATAGCCTCTTATCCACCGTAGAAGCCATCCTCCAACATTCATTTTAGCAAGTTCGCTCAGAATGACGTGTGGGTTAGCAATGTCAAAGGCTGACTTAAGATATAGGAAAGTGGTATATGACCTATCAGTATGCAGGGTGAGGAATGTGGTAATACTGTGACGTACACTCTTTCCATGCGTAAAGCCATATATCTGGGGAGACAACATATTATTAATTTTGTAAAGGAGACGGTTGAGAACCATCCTCTCAAGACACTTATAGACAACTAGTGAGGGAGATTGGGCGAAAAGCACTCGGCTGGTGAGGTTTAGGAATGGGAATAATAACACTGTTGGTCCATGACTTAGGAAGCTCCCCAGTTACATAGCTCATATTATACAACTGAAGCAAGGGATTCCCTGGAACTAACAGAAGCATAAGCAGTATGCCGTAAGTAACTCCATCCTCCCCGGGTGATGTAGCTTTGCCTTTATGTACAGCAGAATCTAGTTTGTATTCAGTAAAAAGCATGTCACAGTCATCCTCTTGATGAAGCATGAAGTCAAGGAGCCTTGCCCTATCAGTATATCTATTATTTAACTCATTCTTTGAGGGTAGAGGAAGACTGTCAAAGCTGAAAGTCGTGGCCCAAGCATCAACAAGCTCATTTGCTCTGTGCAGAGGATTAGGGTACGAGATCTCTGCAGTATTTTTCCCTTTGATCTTGTTGATATCCTTCCATACCCGACTTAGTGGCGTGTGAGAATTGAGACCACGGACAAAAGTTTCCCAGTCTGTCTGCCTCAGCTCCACCATACGTTCCCTGGCCTTAGCTAGAGCCGCTTGAAAGAGCCGAAGCATTTCAGCAGTGCGGGTCCTTCTATAAGCTAGTCCAATTATTCTGGCAGTGCGTTTTAGTGCATGCAATTTAGAATCATTATAATAAGCATAAGTGCTATGACCAGTGTAATTTGGGTTACGTGGCCTGGACGATGGATCAAGTGATTCTATAAACTGGTTGATAGTACCTGCGAGCTCATTGTTAAAATCTTCAACTGATGAAGGCTCAGATGAACTGCACCAATCTGACACATGAGCAACAAGATTGTCTCGTTGATCGATGGGCAGAGCCAGCCTCTTCCGCTTGAACATTCCGCCGGGGAGGATAGAGCTTCCAATGCTTACTGTGGCTAATATGCCCAGATGATCAGACGCCATATCTGGCACTATTGACGAGGCGTACACGGTGTGGGAGACGTTGACACCGAGACATAGATCAAGAATACCTCAGTAGATATTCGTCGGTTCAAGGTCACCCACAATCTGTGCATCATCGTGACTACCTAATAGTGACAACAGATGGTTGCCGTTACGATTATTGAACTGCAAATCACCAATATTCCTATCTCTAGCGTTATAATCACCTATAATGATGGTAGGCACAGTCTGAATACAGATAGGAAGGTCAGCATAATTAAAGTTACAAGGAGTTGATTATTTAGTACATAGTTGTTTTTCTCTTTAATTGGATGATAGAGGGGGAGTCTTTAACGTGAATGGGAATACATACATACACACATACATACATACATGCATGCGTACATGCATACATACATACATACATACATACATACATACATACATACATACATACATACATACATACATACATACATACATACATACATACATACATACATTCATACATGCGTACATACATACATACATACATACATACATACATACATACATACATACATACATACATACATACATACATACATACATACATACATACATACATACATACATACATAGATACATACATACATACATACATACATACATACATACATACATACATACATACATACATACATACATACATACATACATACATACATACACGTCCAGTCAGCATACAGCTATTTCGGGACAAAATCCAATACAGTTTATATTGGTGAGACGGCACTGTGATGAGGAGTTTAAATATCACTGGAACTGTAGGTTAATGTGTGACATAGGTGAGGTTAGATGAAGCATCTACAAGCATCAGCTGATGGAGTGTTGTGGAGGCTGGTGGTACTATGCTCAGATGTTGGAGGGTGGATTTGACTCTCCCACCCTCCCTTCCACCCCCCCCCCCCCAACATTGACCGCAGAATGTGGATGGTTACTTTTCACTCTCGCTTACCAAGGGTATAACCACCACCACCCCAACACACACACATGCATCAGATTCTTAACTTACAATATTTATGATTTACCAATTTATGTTACTACACTGACTCTCAATTTCACAATATTGTGTAAACTTTGATGAATCGCTCGTCTATGGGTCATCCAATAATGTTAGACGACTTCTAGATGTTAATTACCACTGCTAGGTTTAGGCTCAGCTAAAAGTACCTCTGGGAATTTGTAACATCTGATGATGTAGATTTGACTAAATGTAAACTCTGTCAGCAGAACTATTCGCATACTTTGCGTCATTATATAATTGAATGTTAAAAAAATCGCGGAATTTAAAGATAACAACTTCAATAGTGTCCATGAAATGTGTAAGTACTACATTCATAATGATGTGCTGCCCGATATCTTAGCGAAGTATCCAAAATTTGCTTACTGTAGGTAATGCATGCACATGACTGTAAAGCTGCCGCCCAGTTGGGTAAGTATGCAGCACATGACTGTAAAGCTGCCGCCCAGTTGGGTAAGTATGCAGCATATGACTGTAAAGCTGCCGCCCAGTTGGGTGGGTGTGGAGCAAGACTAGTAACTGTGCGACTCCACATAACTGTAAAGTGCCTTGTATAGTGACTGTTGTGAGCCTCTTGCTGATCACTTGTGACACAAAGATTACTGATGTGTGTATTTGTGTAGGTGATTAAAAATGTATGTGTATGTATACGTATGTATACGTATGTATACGTATGTATATGTACATGTATGCATAAGTATGTGTACATTAATAATTTTGTAACTAGCGTCAAAAGATTGTTATTTGCTTAGCTAAACGAACTAGAGGGTTCAGTTCCTGAACCGATTATGTGCCTCTGTAACCCTTTACACCACCGCCCACGGAATGGGTATTATGGGGTGCATAATAAAGAAAGAAAATGAATGGACCGAACCCCACAAATCATTTAGCTAAGCAAGTTACAATCTTGATGAGCTAGTTACAAAATTCACTATAAGTCGTCACATCATAAATGGGTTCGAGATCGACCACAAGTAGTGCATTACATAATTTATCAGTATTGTGCAGCCTGTGATCCCCGCCTGGCTGGATACTGATACCTAGGTAGTTTTCATGTGTCCGGACACCGGCGATAAGGTGGTATTATTTATTTAACTTAAGAGATATATATTTTTAAATGTAGTCACATTAACGGCTACATCTTCCTTTCTTCGGATATATAGATTTTTAAGATTAATTAAAATATATGGAAACTAATTATACAATTTATTGGCTGGTGTGCAGGGCTTCACACTCTCAGAGCTAGCCATCAGGTAACTATCAAAACGCATATATCTTCGTTTTCACTTCAGTTATATTTATGACAAAGGATTTTAAATGTAGCCTATATTTCTACCTTTCTGATGACATAAATACTTTCGTTAATTACAATATCTAGATCAAACTAACATTGATTTTCAAAAGGTTGTATATTTTCCATCAATGGAGAGCATCTGCCAAGAAGCCTTCTTTAAAATATGAATATCTTTCGTCACCCAATAACATCTAATCTCTGAATAAAACACAAAAACGACTTGATTGTAACCTATCCATCGTTGCCAATTGGATGGGGGAGAAAGGGTTATGAGTAGGATAACATATCAATTGTGACACTAGCCCTCCATATATGTCAGTTGCTTAAATTATAAACTGTACTTGTGGTCGGTCTCGAGCCCATTGTTGGTGTGACAATGTGCATTGACTTTTGTAACTACCTTAACAAGATTATAACCTGCTTGGCTATTTGAATTGTGGGGCTCAGTCCCTGAGCCCATTGTGTGTCTCTGTAACACTCCACTATCGCTCATAGGATGGGTATGGGGTGCATAATAAATGAACTAAACTAAGCTCTGCCTTTTTGATAACATATACAATTATAAGCTTTATTTGTGAATCTCAATTAATTTAACAATATATCACAGAGCCTGTATGGTTCGGTGAGATGAGCGAAGAGACATGGGAGATTTTACATAAGTACAGTCCATGGTAGTTTAAGTAGCGAACGCATGTCAACGAATAACGAGTATATATAACAAAACTATTGTCCTATGAAGTCGATTTAACTTCCAAACATATATTTTTTAATAAATGTTAAATGTTTTCTGGCTAGTTATGTTATTTGTGATAATTTGTGCAGAGAAGTGCGACAACTGGATATGCCAACAAACACTTTCCAAACAACGATATATCTTGGATAAGTCGCTCCACAACATTGACGCTTGGACCGTCGACTTCCTTTGATGCTACTTATTTCATAATGAAATTATATTAGTTTGGAGTAAATATATGTTTTCTCATGTTATGCATTCAGCACCCACATTATAGTGAGTAAATATACCATATTACTTCATTACTTAAATAACGCTAGGAGGGTTTGAGGAGCTTTGGGTCTTTAGTGGACAGAATCTCCAATAGATGGGGCGAGAGTCGCCCCATCTCTCTCGCCCGAGCAAGAGTCGCAACTTATTTAAAATTGATATATCTTTGTTCTCGAACATGATATATTTCATTTGGTGCAATCATAATAATGTTCATATCTCGGTCTTTCTGGAGGCATATAAGATTTTAGGCTTTATTAGCGTATCTTTGTTAATTATACAATATATCGCCAAGTGCGTAGGCGTCTGCACTCCATGCTCGACAAGCTACTGAGCGCTACTATAAAAACATATGTATCTTCACTTGAGCTATAAATATGTCAATTGTAATGTATTTAAAATGAAGCTCTTATTTCTATCTTGCTTAAGACATATAAGACATTTGTGTTTATTAACGAATTTATGTGAAATAAACATTGATCTGAGAGAGAGTTGCTCTGTCGTTCAGTCTGTACAGGGTGGGAGCTCGGTAATTTTTAAAATACGTGTATCTTCATTAGAAATTTAAATATGTCTAAGGTAAAGTGTTTAAAGTGAAGCTTATATGTCTGCCTTTCTTGAGACATATAAAACATATATGTTTATTAACGAATTCACGTGAAATAAACATTGTTCTGAGAAAGAGTTGCTCGGTCGATCAATCTGTCCGGGGTCGGAGCTCGGCTATTATAAAAGTACACGTATCTTCGCTTTAAATCTAAATATGCCCATGGTAAGGTATTTAGAATGAAGCTTATATTTATATCTTTCTTGTGACATAAAACTCTTACGTTTATTAAGGAATCTGCGTGAAATAGGCATGGTTCTGAGATTTCCTGCCCGAAACGCTGCGCGTACTAGTGGCTTTACAAGACTGTAATTACCATATTATGTATCCTCACATTCCCAATGTACCATCTTGTAAATGCATAAATAAATAAATGAATGCTGCGGTTTTCGAGCTCGAAGAGCGATGAAAACTGCCCCTTTTATAAAACTACAAATATCATCAGTTTTACTTAGAATATTTGTCTGGTAGAAGTTTTACATATAGATCGCGTTTTTGTCTTTCTTCCGACTAATAAATAATTTTGGTTTAATAAGTCATCAAGATGTTTTCAACAATATTCTTTCGGCGTTCGTCTTTTCCAACATGGGCTACCCTTTTGGAAACGCGATACTTGGGTTAACCCATCCCATAGTTGGGTCTGTTTCCATTATGGTTCGGAACAACACTACCCTCATCTACTCAAACCCCAACCCACATACACTAAATGATTTTGTTAATAATGAACTAAAAAAAGTCCACTTATAGTTGTCAACCAATAAACTAACACTTAACATAGAAAAGACCTACTACATTTTATTTGGAAGCAAATCTACAAATGCAATTCAGCTTCAGATAGATAATGTAAACATTAGCAATAATAATGATGGAAAGTTTCTTGTCCTGTTCGTAGACAAGAGACTCAACTTCAGCATCCACATACAACACATAACTAAGAAAGTCTCTAAAATAGTTGGTATACTCTCCAAAATCAGATATTATGTACCTAACTCTGCTCTCATCTCTCTATATTGTGCACTAATCTATCCCTATCTTAATTATGGTATCTGTGCATGGGGTTCAACCACTGGAAACCACCTCAAGTCCGTCATCTCCCAGCAAAAATCTGTTATCAGAATAATAACAAATTCTGCTTTCAGACAACACTCAGCCCCCTTGTTTAACTCCCTTAACATGCTAACCATAATCTCACTCCACAAACTTTCTTGTGTCAATTACATTGTGTCAATTACAAACTTTCTTGTGTCAATTACACTACCCCTCCACTATGAGGGGTAGTGGACCCCATAATAACACAATGAGCGGTAGTGGACACTATACAAACACTATGGGCGGTAGTGGACACTATGCAAACACTATGGGCGGTAGTTGACTTCATAGCGACCCTGTGGGCGGTAGTGGACCCCCTGCCGACCCTGTGGGCGGCAGTGGACCCCCTCCCGACCCTGTGGGCGGCAGTGGACCCCCCTACCGACCCTGTGGGCGGTAGTGGACCCCCTGCCGACCCTGTGGGCGGTAGTGGACCCCCTGCCGACCCTGTGGGCGGTAGTGGACCCCCTACCGACCCTGTGGGCGGCAGTGGACCCCCTACTGACCCTGTGGGCGGTAGTGGACTCCTACCGACCCTGTGGACGGTAGTGGACGCCCTACCGACCCTGTAGGCGGTAGTGGATTCCTACCGACCCTGTGGGAGGTAGTGGACGCCCTACCGATCCTGTGGGCGGCAGTGGACCCCCTACCGACCCTGTGGGCGGCAGTGGACCCCTACCGACCCTGTGGACGGTAGTGGACGCCCTACCGACCCTGTGGGCGGTAGTGGACCCCATACCGACCATGTGGGTGGCAGTGGACCCCATACCGACCCTGTGGGCGGCAGTGGACTCCATACAGACCCTGTGGGCGGTAGTGAAGCCCCTACCGACCCTGTGGGCGGTATTGGACCCCCCTACCAACCCTGTGGGCGGTATTGGACCCCCTACCGACCCTGTGGGCGGCAGTGGACCCTATATACTAATCCTGTTGGCGATATTGGACCCTATTCTCATCCTGTGGGCGGCAATGGACGCCGTACACATCAAGTGGGTGTTATTGGACCCCATACTTATTCTGTGGGTGGTTAGAGCCCCATACCCATCCTGTGGGTGATAGTGGACGCCATACTCATCCTATGGATGGTATTAAACCCCATACCTATCCTGTGGGTGGTAGTGGACGCCATACACATCCAGTGGATGGTATTGGACCCCATACCCTTCCTGTGGGTGGAAGTGATCCCCATACTCATCCTGTGGGTGGATGTGACCCCCATACCCATCCTGCGGGTGGTATTGGACCCCTTACTCACCAAACAGGTGGTATTGGACCCTATACCCATCCAATATTTGGTATATTAGACACCATACCATGCTGTTTGCAGTAGTTTACCCAATAAACATTCCAACGTAACATCGTTTTCTGTTAGCGTTCCTACAAAACATTCTTTAAAGATTTTTAAAGCACAAACTATGGTATAAAATATTGATTGGTGAAGAACTGCTATTCTATGTAATAATTTATAGTGCTTATTATAATTTACTAAGAACAACTAATATTTCTCAAAACAAAACTACGAGCCTTCAATAGGATATAGTTGATCTGTAGTATTATAAGAGCATGGACAATAGAAGGTAAATTTCACAACCCATGTGGGACCTGAAAACTACAATTTTCATTATAATTGAACCAATCACGACTATTCTGCTATCTACGTTGATGGACAGGTACTGTGAGACGTAAATTGGTACATGAGGATGAGTTTGGGCCTTGGTAAAAAAGGTAACTGGGAATATATCACATATGTACTATATCACATTCAACATATTGACTTTAAGCATGAAGTCATATATGTGCTGTCTTTTGTGAGAACGGGTGAGAACATGCTCTCGCACAAGACAGCACATATATGACTTATTGCTTATAGTCAATATTTTGCTTATGAATTAGTACATATGTGGTATATTTCCAGTTATACTTTTTTCAATGCCCAAACTCTTCCTCACGTACCAATTTACGTCTCACAGTACCCGTCCATCGCCGTAAACAGCAGAATAGTCGTGATTGGTTCAATTATAATGAAAATTGTAGTTTTCAGGTCCCACATGGGTTGTGAAATTTACCTACTATTGTCCATGCTCTCAGAATATTACAGATCACTTACATCCTATTGAAGCCTCGTAGTTTTGTTTTGAGAAATATTAGTTGTTCTTAGTAAATTAAAATAAGCACTATAAATTATTACATAGAATAATAGTGCTTCACTAATCAATATTATATACCATAGTTTGTGCTTTAAAAATCTTTAAAGAATGTTTTGTACGAACGTTAACAGAAAACGATGTTATGTTGGAATGTCTATGGGGTAAACTACTGGAAACAGGATGGTATAGTGTCTACTTCCTTCTGAAGGATGGGTATAGGGTCCACTACCACCTGTTAGGTGGGTAAGGGGTTCATACCACTTGTAGGATGGGTCTGGGCCCAACAACTGCCCACAAGATGGGTATAGGGACCACTATCATCCACAGGATGGGTATGGGGTTCACTACCGCCTACTGGATGTGTATATGGTCATCTACCACTAACAGGATAAGTATTGCGTTCACTACCGCCTGCAGGATGGGCATGGGTCCATTACCGCCCACAATATGCTTATTGACGTCATGTACCGCCTACAGGATAGGAATGGGGTCCACTATCGCCCATACGATAGGTTTGGGGACCACTATCATCCACAGGATGGTCCACTACCGCCGACAGGATGGCTTTGGGGATCACTATCATCCACAGAATGGGTATGGGGACCACTATCATCCACAGGATGGGTATGGGGGTCCACTACCGCCCACAGGTTGGGTATGGGGGTCATGTCTTTCCACAGGAAGGGTATATGCGTCACTACTACCCACAAAATGAGTATGGGGTCAACTATCGCCTTCAGGATGGGTATTACGTAGACACCCACTCACAGTATGGGTATGGGGGGAGTGCACTTCTACCCACAAGATGGATATGGGATCACTTCCCCCCACAGGATGAGCATGGGGGTCTACTACCGCCCACAGGATTGGTATGGGGTCACTACCACTCACATGATGGGTATGGGGGTCCACAACCACCCACATCATGGGTATGGGGTCCACAACCACCCACAGGATGGGTATGGGGTCCAATACCGCCAACAGGATTGGTATGGGGTCCAATACCGCCGACAGGGTGGGTATGGGGGCCACGTCCATTCACAGGATGGGTATATGCTTCACTACCACCCAGAAAATAAGTATGGGGTCCACTACCACCCACAGGATGTGTATGAGGTCCACTACCGCCCACATGATGGGTATTGGGTTGACAACCACTCACAGGATGGGTATGAGGTGGCCATTACCACCCACAGGATGGGTTTTGGGTCACTATAACACACAGGATGGGCATGGGGGTTCACTACTGTCCACATGATTGGTATGGGGTGCACTACCGCCCACAGGATGGGTATGGGGTCCACTACTGCCTACAGGATGGCTATAGGGTCACTACCACCCACAGGATGGGTATGCGGTGCACTTCCGCCCGCAGAATGGGTATGGGGTCCACTACCGCCCACAGGATGGATATGAGGTCTATTACCGCCCACAGGATGGGTATGGGATCCAATACGGCCCACAGGATGGGAATGGGGTCTATTACCGCCCACAGGATGGGCATGGGGTCCACTACCACCAACAGGATTAGCATATTGGGTCTTCTACTGCCCACAGGATGGGTGTGGGATTTATAATTATAATAAGCACTATTAGTTTATTATTACTTATTAAGTTTATTGTTACAACTTAATTATTATAATTAAGTACCTAATTTCATCTTCATTGTTTCCTACTCTGTTCTTTAAATTTGCTCTGTATCTAGTGTTACCCAATCTCCCAATCTTTATGTACTTAATCCTATCAACTTTACCATTGTGATCATTGCTGTCTTCTTATATGTGCTAGCAATACGCTGTATTGTGCCTATTAATCTTTGTTAAATTACCATTCAAGCTGTCAGTGCAATCTATCTAAGCTACCTATATGCTTTAATATACATGCCCAAAACGCTACCCGTACTAGTGGCTTTACAAGAATGTAATTATTATGCTATGTATCTTCACAATCCCAATATACCTTCTTGTATGTATATAAATAAATAAATAAATAAATAAACATACTAATCTCTCATCTTATTTTTTTCTTGCAATGTACTTGTTATCATTTTATAAATTTTGTTAGTATATACCTACTTAAAATTTTCTGTTACATTAAGGATCTGCCCGAAACGCTGCGCGTACTAGTGGCTTTACAAGATTGTAAATACTATGCTATGTATCCTCAATATCCCAATGAATCTTCTTGTATATATATAAATAAATAAATATATAAACAAATAGTTATTACACATAATAATGGTGCTTCCCAAATCAATATTATATACAATAGTGTATGCTTTGAAAATCTTTGAAAAGAAAAATGAGAATGCATTGTAGGAACGTCAACAGAATACAATGTTACATTAGGAATGTCTATGGGGTACACTAAAATCAAATCAAAATCAAAATGTTTATTCAGGAAAAAATACATACATAGGAGATGAGTTACAAACATATTGTTTGATTTATAGATAGAGTTAGTACATATAATACCTAAAGTAACTAATACAACGTTTCCGGCAAAGTGTGGGGAGAAAAACCCCTTAGACTAAAGATTAATACTACCTGAGATTAAAGTATAAATTGTGCTGAAATAAGGAAAAAAGGGGAGAGGGGGGAACATGGCAGAAATCAGCACTTATACAACTTGGTCAGCAAAAAGTATTGTTTGAAAATAGCAAGACATAGGTTGACATTTAGAGGGTAAAGTAAGTTACATGGAGTTTATTAGGAATAGTACTTAGTTTTTCTCTTAAACTGGTTGAGAGAGGTACAGCCTTTGACATGATTGGGGAGGTCATTTAACAATCTGGGTCCCTTGATTTGTAGAGCATTTCTAGTTTGGTTAAGTCGCACTCTTAGAATATCAAATAGGAATTTGTTACTGGTATAGAGCCCATGTGTTATGGTTTTGGTCAGACAAACAATCTTCGTCCACATGGTTTTATTCTCCGCCAGTAACAACAACAAAACAATTATCAGGTACATGAAATATTATTAAAAAGATCATAAACAAAAGAGCATCTGCTCCAAACATGCTGTTACCTATCGTTCGTTACGGCTCGTGACCCTACAGCAGCCAAGCTTTAATTACGTCTAGGTATACGAGAAAACTGCTGTTCTCAAGAGCGGGTCACCAGTATAACCCCTTGATAAGTAATGAGCACATAAATAAAAATCTTCCTTTAGGACTGAAGAATAGATACAAAAACTTTTATAGATATATTCAAAACAGTATAATATAAAAACACAGATGGTAAAGTTAACTTATACAACAACCAAAAAATATTGTCATCCCGCTATAACAATAAAATATGGCACAATATGAATGTTACAGACTTAACTCTAAAAAGGTGTGATCTCCCTTGGCCCGTATCAGCTACTGAACTCTCGCTCTGTCGCTACCCATAATCCTCCCCTCCTCTGCCTCATCCAGGATGAGGGATGGAAACTAAAGATTTTTTAATATTTAAAACTAATTGAACAACCACTTGTTCTCAAAACACATAAGAATGCAAATTACATATAATAGTTACTTGCAAAATATATAAGTACAATGCCACCTGCTTAATTACAGTAAATAAACAATTAAATACACTAAATAAAAGTGACATCTGGAACTTCCAAACTGAACAGGTCCAACTTCCCGAATCTAACAGGTATTAGACGTGTGCAAAGCAACCGCGCTCCTGTCTCCACTGACGCTGCCACACCACACGATAATTTACAAAAACACAATGTGTGTACATATACAGGCAATACTATAATGGAACAAAACAAGTTATTTTAAATTTATATACGTATTCAGCTAGGAGTATGTAACACTTCCACCTCCAAGAAAAAAAATGCAATAGATTGAAGATCAATGGCATTTTTTCAAAGTAAAATGTATGACACTTGAGATTTATGGTATTAATTACACCAAACATGTGAAAGTAATAAGAACACATTTCTGGACAAAAATGAAAACACTCCAAATATAGTCTTACAGGAAACTCAGAAATTTCAGTCTTATGACTATGTTCTACATATGTGTCACTGGAGTATACACATTTATCTCTCCAAGGTACTATCTCATTTATTTCACTTTGTTTGCAGATCATATTCCACACTCCTATCTACAACATTATCATTATTAGCATGAATAGAATTGTCAATAAAGGTAGCTGCTTTCACACAGTTATCATGGCAATTTAGCTTTTCATTTGTTTCTACTATTTCTCTAAGATCAGTTCCATATTTCCATGTGATTCCTTTTCCACATGGTGAATTTTTCCAAGACAGGCTCCATTTCCCATTACTCCCTTTTTCTGGAGCTGAACTGCTTAATTGAAGCTGACTGGATGTTGAGTAGATTTGGGACTTCTCCTGGGTATGCTCTGACACAGACATCTGCTCTTCATCACTCTTGATCCTCTGTGGAACACATACTCTCGCCCAATGGATACTAAAATTAGAGAAATTAGCATTAAACCTCACAATTATGTATAAAACTTTCCCATTCATAGAACCTTCCGAAACACAAGACACCGACTTAGCAACCCTTTGACCTTCAAACCAAGAAATACAACCCAAGATAAGTGCAAAGACTACCTGATCGAACTGACTCAGATGATCCATAAGGAACACAGAAATCAATTGCCTCATAACTCTGTCATAACGATCAGTGAAAGAAAACAGGCATATGCCTAGGCACCATATCTCAATCATAACTCCGAAGACAAGTTCACACCCCCTGATGGTGAACTTGAACACAACACACACTTTCATCAACCGTCTAGTCTTCCAAAAGACTAAATAAAACATGCCAAAAACTTTACAACCCTCACCATCACTTCCCAAGTGATTTATGTCTGATGACAACCAATCAACCAAGAGGTTTAAGGGTCTTAACATCTTGAAGATGAACAGCAGATTACCTGGGAAACACCCAAGGACAATCTGAAACCCTTCACAATGATTAACACTAGGTAGGATAACCTTATTCCCCAACTTGAAATACACACCTGGAGCCTCAAACATCTGCTCCCCAGTATGATTTAATCCTTCACCCACACTATGACTCTGAAAGTCAACTCCAATATGACTCTGAAGGTCAACACCACACTGGAGTGGAACATACACTTTCATCACTCGTGCATCAAAATAACCTGGATCTGAATATAGAGACACTACTCTAGCATAACTCACCACTTCCTCAGAACTGGATGCACAACCTACTTGAGTAAACTCTCTCTGCTCAACCACAAGGCTTGACAAAGATGTCCCACAGTCCATTACTTCACAAGAAAAATTTCTCCTGCAGAATAAAAGTAGACTTCAACATCCTACACACACTCTGACTCAATGTACACAATGAGAAATACTTACTCCACATAGAATAAGAATCACAACTCCGCAACTTAGATCCAAATGCTACTTTACCACTCTTAATGATTTTACCAAAATTTCCTCCCATGACTTCTGGAGCTGCTCGGAGTACTGTCTGCTCACAATCAATAATAACACTACTAAGCTGGGTCACATCCTCACAGACAACTGCAGAGGGAGGCTCAATGGGTCTCCATCTACTCAACAGAAGCTGATCCTCTGGCTGCTTTCCCACACTCTCCAAAACTGGATCTACAGTACAGACTGTCTCCTTGCTTCTCTCTGAAATCTTAGGGTCAGTTCTACTCAATGCACATAAATTAAGGGAATATGAAACGAGCGGGCAAGTAACAGGTAGTTTGACCTCCTCCCCTATTATATCACCTTGACTAGGGTGAGGCGGGGCCTCTACAACCGACTTACTCTCGACAACTGATTCTAAACTTGGAGTGAGCGGGAATACTTCTGCCAACCCGACATCTGGTCCTAAACCATTCACTTGGCTGGAATACAATAGAGTCGTGGCTTTTAAGTTTCTCTCAACTCCTGGCACAACGTTCGTAGTGAGCGGGCAAGACAATGGTACATGGACATCCTTTCCCAATTTATTGGAATAAAGCAGAGTCATAGTATCAGGCTTACTCTCAACAACTAAATCGGCCACACAGGAATCTGGAACAACCACATCCCACTTCTCCACTGAAGGGGTACTGGTTACTGGAACAAATGCTTGAGTAACAACATCAGAACTGACAACTGGATTTATATTAGTACTGACATCAGCACAGGTAGAATGGACAAAACCATCTTCTACAACAGGTTCATTCATAGAACTAACTTCAGCACAGGCAGAATAAACATGGTCTGCAACTGGCTGTTTACACAAACGGGGATCAATCTCACCCACAACATGATTTATGGCCACATCATTACCCAATATAACATCCACACCTGGGATGGGCAACTGTGTACAAACACCCACAGTGCATAAACTTGGTGTAATGGTGGATCTGAAATTAATGTCTATTAGAGGTACAGTTTTACATCCTGCAACACTCTGAAGAACAACAAACTTTCCAGTCTCTCTCTTTTCAACATCAGAAAGAATACTGGATGAAATTATGGTTTGGGAAGCACCTGTATCACGAAGAATAACCACTGGCTTCCACTTCCCATTAATACACAAAACTTCACCTGAAGACATATATGGTGAATACTGTTTCACCCAATTGGGGTTTACAGTTACATGTTTATTAGTAAGTTTATTTTGCACACCTCTACAATAAATGAGACCAGTTGGTCGTAACTCAGGGTGCAATATAAAACATGAATTAATTCCATGGCCTTTTCTCTTACAATGGGAACAAGACCTTACAGTGGACACACTGGTAGAACCAACTGTAGGTTTAGAAATAACCTTATTGTTATTTGACATTCCTGACAAGGAAGTAGCAGGATTAGGTTTTGTAAGAGAAGAGCTCATGGGAGTAACTGGAGCACTAGGACTGGATGGATTCTGATAAGGAGTTCGGTGAGCATTATAATTTACTCTACGACTAGGCTTAGGTGAAGTGGCCGTAAACTGGGCCTTAGTCAACAACTCATGCTCATCCGCGAGCTTTGACAGCTCATAAATGTCTGTTACATTCTTTTGTTCTGCCATAAAAGTAGACAACTTGTCTGTGAGACATGACAATACTTCTTCCATTATAAGAAGATTCTTTAGAGCATCAAAGTCAGTGACTGAAAGTGACTTTAACCATCTGTTGCAAAAATTCGTCTTCTGACGAGTAAAATCTGCTATTGTCTGATCACTTACCCTCCTTAGGTTCCTAAACTTTTGCCTGTGTGCCTCTGGATTTAACTGATACGCATTTAAGATGCTTTTCTTTACAAATTCATAATCAAAGCTATGAGCGTCAGGTAGGGATGTAAAAACCTCCTGACTACGCCCCTTAAATTGAGACTGCATAATGGCTACCCACTGATCCCTTGGCCAGTTCATACTGATGGCAATTTTATAAAAAAGGGCAAAGAAAACCTCAGGATCCTCCTCATTGAACTTGGGTAACTCTATATACTTATGCGTCCTGATGGGATTATTATCACTATTTGTTGAAACATTACTAGTATTTCCATGCCCAGCTGCCATACGCTGTGTTTCAAGCCTGAAGTTAGTGTCAGCCATTTGTTGTTGAATCTCTAATTGCCTAGTTTGTTCCTTTTGAGCTTCAAGTTCTAATATTCTCTGTTCTTTTTGAGCTTCAAGCTTAGCATTGGCTATTTGCGCTTCTAACTCAAGACGCTTTAACGTCATCTGATCACTCGACTCCTCTCTTAACTCTTCTAGAATTTCTTCATCTAACTCTCCATTCTCAACAAAATGTGTCACAATGACTTTCAATATTTGAGCTTTAACCATTCTATTGTTGGCGGTCAATTCCAAATGATTTGCCATTTGTATTAACTCAGTCTTTTTAAGGCTCTGAATCCCTTCAAAGTCTGGGTGAGCCACCAACGATACAACTTTCTCCTCCATCGTTACTAACACTTGGCACTTGATTCACAACAATAATTAAAACAATGGCACTGCACTACACTTCACTGTAAAATTGTCACCACACTGAAAATTCGCTTGGCCTCACTGCACAAACAAAATATATAGGATGACTTACCTCAAAATTGTGAAACGTTGTTACTTGACACACAGGAAGGCTTGCTTGGCACATGGAATAGTTCTTAAGAAACACACAGACACTTAACACACTGGTACTCTAGGAAGGCAAGGTTAGATTAGCACAGTTAAGTAGGAACAATATCCTCCCGGACGGGCCCCCATAACTCTTTGTTACCTATCGTTCGTTACGGCTCGTGACCCTACAGCAGCCAAGCTTTAATTACGTCTAGGGATACGAGAAAACTGCTGTTCTCAAGAGCGGGTCACCAGTATAACCCCTTGATAAGTAATGAGCACATAAATAAAAATCTTCCTTTAGGACTGAAGAATAGATACAAAAACTTATATAGATATATTCAAGACAGTATAATATAAAAACACAGATGGTAAAGTTAACTTATACAATAACCAAAAAATATTGTCATCCCACTATAACATAATAAAATATGGCACAACATGAATGTTACAGACTTAACTCTAAAAAGGTGTGATCTCCCTTGGCCCGTATCAGCTACTGAACTCTCGCTCTGTCGCTACCCATAATCCTCCCCTCCTCTGCCTCATCCAGGATGAGGGATGGAAACTAGAGATTTTTTAATATTTAAAACTAATTGAACAACCACTTGTTCTCAAAACACATAAGAATGCAAATTACATATAATAGTTACTTGCAAAATATATAAGTACAATGCCACCTGCTTAATTACAGTAAATAAACAATTATATATACTAAATAAAAGTGACATCTGGAACTTCCAAACTGAACAGGTCCAACTTCCCGAATCTAACAGGTATTAGACGTGTGCAAAGCAACCGCGCTCCTGTCTCCACTGACGCTGCCACACCACACGGTAATTTACAAAAACACAATGTGTGTACATATACAGGCAATGCTATAATGGAACAAAACAAGTTATTTTAAATTTATATACGTATTCAGCTAGGAGTACGTAACACATGCTACCTCCAACATCTGTAGTACTCAATCCCAACATTCCTCCCCTTTTAAATAAACTATATCCCTACAGGTTAAGTCTATCAGGCGGTCGTATGACTCTTCCTGATTTTCTCAACTGGGAGTCCTGACCTGTTACTTCTGGGAAACATTCTTCTGAATTACTCCTTGTAGAGTCCATAGGGTTAACTGTATCCCCATTACCCTCTACTGCCCCTTGCTCTGCCTCCCGGTCTCCTGCAGGTGCTGCTATCCCTTCATTATAAGGATGGATATCACTAGTTGCCCCACCCCCATTTGAAGGGTCTTCAAAATTCCCTGTGAACCATGGCATGAGGTGATCGGCATGCCTTTTCCAATTAATGTTCCCAAAACTCTGCACTTGCACAGTGAAGTTCCTGCGGCCTAGGACCTCCCTAATTTTCCCTTCCACCCAGGGCTTTCCACTTCCAAAATTCCTTGCATATACTGCATCCCCCTCATTAAACAACAATTCCTCTCCCTGAGCAAACTGACTGGCCAAGCTAGTTACCGATTTCTCTTTATTGGGATCTGTCTTTACTGCTTCCATGTGCACTTTAAAGTGTCTATTAAACAGTAATTCAGAAGGAGATTTACCAGTAGTAGAATGAACAGTTTTCCTTTGATTATATAAAAATCTACAAAGCCTTGTATTAATAGTACCTTCCGTAAACCGCTTTACCCCTTCTTTCAAGGATCTCACTGCTAGACCATTTGAAGAAGGATTATAGGGGGCAGGTGTTACATGTTTAATACCATTTTTCCGAAAAAAATCCTCCATTTCCACAGAAACAAAATAAGGAGCATTCTCCGAGAGAATTATGTCTGGCAATCCAAAATTACAAAATGTTTTCCTTAGTAATTCACAAGTTACAGATGATGTGGTGGAATTACACACATGCACATCCAGAAATTTGGTGTATGAATCCACCACCACTAGGTAATATTTATTATCCATAGGTCCCGCATAATCTACATGAAGTCTAGACCAGGGTTTTCCAGTGCATGGCCAAGAAAGTACTGGGGCCTGGGGTTTCTGATAATTCTTAAAGCAAATATGACAATATTTTGTTACCTCAGCAATATGCTGGTCTATTTTTGGCCACCAAACCCAACTTCTAGCTTCTGCTTTCATAGCATTTATGCCATTATGGCCTACATGCAGCTGTTCCAAAATCTTACATCTCAGTTCCCCAGGCACCACCACTCTATTCCTATACAAGAGTACATCCTGGTGAATACTAAGGTCAGCCTTCACTGCAGCATACTCTGACAATAACAAATTATAATTCCAACCATATTTGACATTTTTCAACAACAGACTTAATTTAGGATCTCTACCAGCTGCCTTCCTAATAGTCTGGAATGAAATATCCTCAAAAGACATAGATTCCACCAGGTTAACATACTCCACTGGAATACTGGAATTTAATTCTTCTGTCACAGGCAATCTACTTAATGCATCAGCTACTACATTCTCCTTGCCTGGCTTAAACTCTAAATCATACTCAAACTGAGAGAGTAGTAATGCCCATCTTTGAATTCTAGCATTGGCATTAACTGGAATCTGCTTACCTCTGCCAAACAATCCTAGCAGGGGTTTATGGTCTGTTCTAGCAAGAAATTTCCTCCCCAGTAGAAAATACCTCAGTTTTTTTACAGCATATACCAAAGCTAAGGCTTCTTTATCTAACTGAGAATAATTCTGTTCCGCGTGAGATAATTTCTTGCTAGCAAAATATACTACTTTATCCTGACCATCCACTTCCTGTAATAATACACAACCCACTCCTACTGGGGAAGCATCTACCTCCAGTTTTAACGGGAGTCTACCTGTAAAATTAGTGAGCACTGGAGAATTTATCAATTCCTGCTTAATATTCCTGAATGCATTTTCCTCTCTTGCTGCCCACTTAAATCTAGCCCCTTTTTTCAACAATTCATACAAGGGTGCTAATTTTGTTGAAAAGTTCTTCACGAACTTACAAAAATATGTAACCATCCCAACAAAAGACTGTACTTCTCCAACTGATGTTGGGGCTGGGGCATCTATTATAGCAGCTACATTTTTGTGACAAGGAGTAAAGCCCTTGCCTGAAATATGGTACCCCAGATATTCAATGGCCTTAGTCTTCAACGTTGTTTTTCCCTTATTAATCTTCACATTGTGCTTTTGCAAAAGATTCAAAACTTGTTCTAATCTATCATCATGCACTTCCTCATTCTCCCCACATACAATAATGTCATCTAAAAAACTAGCCACACCTTCAATGTTAACTAACAACTGGGACATGAATCTCTGAAAAATTGCTGGAGACGAGGAGAGTCCAAAAGGAAGTCTTTTATACTTAAATAACCCCTTGTGGGTATTAATCACTAACAATTTCTGGCTCTCCTCCTCTACAGGAATTTGCAAGTAAGCATCTTTCAGGTCAATCTTAGAAAAAATTGCTCCCTTGCAGACTACTGACAACAACTCATCTTAGGTAAAGGGTACTTCTCACAGTGTATGCGGTTGTTCGGTTCTTTGAAGTCTGCACAGATTCTCAAGGATTTCCGATCTGCCTTCAACACTGGTACAATTGGGGCTGCCCACTCACTATGTGTCTAAGATGCCTTCTGCCACATGCTTTTCCAGGGCTGATTCTACCAATTGCTTGTAATGAAACGGCACTGTTCTTGCCTTGAAAAATTTAGGTGAAGCCCCACTTTTCAGGTGAATTTTTGCCACCATGCTATTAATTGGCTTATCTGCCTCCACTGAATGTTTGTCTAACATTTGTTCGGCACTTTTAATTGTTTTAACTATCGACAATTCATCTAGGCCCGCCAAGAAAATTCCCACTTTTTCCACGAGTTCCTTACCACATAGGCTAGGATTATGTGAATCCACTACATAAAAATCCTGGACAATTTCTTTTCCATTATAACCTACTTTTGCCGACACCTTGCCATAGACCTTAATCGGTACATTATCATAAGCACTTAAAGATTTTTTACCTGGTTTTACATTCAATTGCAAGGTATCTGCCCAATCTCTAGACAATGTTGACACTGCAGCACCAGTGTCCAGTTCCAAGGGAACTAACTTCCCATTAATTACAAAATTCACCACTTGTGACTTCACTGAACATACCTTTTCTTTCACCGAATATAGTCGGTTTTCCTCACCTGCAGCTTCTTCAGACTGGTTACCTTCCTCTACTGCCTTGACCACAGTACCACTACCTCTTCTTCCTGCATTCCCTGGTCGTCTCCTCTCCCAGGCCTTGCTGTGCCTGTTCAGATATTCCCTACACACTCTCTGCAAGTGTCCCTCCTTGTTACAAAAGTTGCATATATATGCACGAAACTTGCACTTGCTACTTATGTGCTTGTATCCACAGTGTGTACATCTGGTCTGGCCCTGTACGACCATAATTTCCTGAGTAGAAGTCTTACTTCCAAAAGACCTTTCCAGGTTCAATATCTTCTCGAGCACTGTCCATGAAGTCATCGATTGTAGATCCAAATTTTCTGCCACCAGGTTAGGGAAATAATTCTCCTTTTCCACTTCCTCAACCAGTACAGTACCAAGACTGTACCTCTCTCAACCAGTTTAAGATAAAAACGAAGCTATACCTAGTAAATTCCCTGTAACCTACCTTACCCCTCTATTGTCAACCAATGTCTGTTTTTTTTTTTAAGAGCGCCGTTTGTCGACAGAATTGTATTTGTGCTACTTTTTCAGCTATGTTTTCATTTCATGTTTTCATTTTACTCTTTATGCTCAATTAGTATTAAGCTTTAGTCATTTAAGTTTTTCATGCCCGAAACGCTTTGCGTAATAGTGGCTTTAGACATTGTATGTACTAGCTCTATCTATAAGTCCACCAATCTTTGTAAAAATTTCTTGTATGTATGTACCTTACCTAAATAAACATTTATTTATTTATTTATTGCCATGAACAACTGGTCCCTAACCCTGCCGTCCAACTGTGCTCCGAAGTTGCAGTGGTTAGCCAAAGCCTTCAATTCCGCAAATAAATCCTGTACGGACTCCTGCTGCTTTTTCGTCCTCTTCTGGAAATCCATCAAACTCCTGTGATATGATGGTTTCACCACATACTGACGTTTAAGCAAAGCAATCAAGTCTACATAGGTCTTCGTGTGCGGTAGCTCAGGTGCACACAAATTTCCGAGAACATTATATGCTTTAGAACCCATTGAAACTAAGAGTACCGCTTTCTTGATGGCGTCCTCCTAAATCTCCCGGGGCCAGATTCACGAAAGCACTTACGAACGTGTACATCTTTCCTCAATCTTTGACGGCTTTGGTTACATTTATTAAACAGTTTACAAGCATGAAAACTTGCCAATCAACTGTTGTTATTGTTATAAACAGCTTCCTGGTGCTTCGGAGCTCATTAACTGTTTAATATTTGTAAACAAAGCCGCCAAAGATTAAGAAAAGATGGACAGGTTCGTAACTGTTTGCGTAAGTACTTTCGTGAATCTGGCTCCCGGTACTGAAAGTTTGCTTCCAGCAGGCTGAGCCACAGGTCCAACGAGATCTTGGCAGTGTTTAACGGCTCGATTGACATGGTAGCAATGGCCACGGTGTAACACACTCCACTGTTATATGCGAAGCGTCCACTCGTCCACACGACGTACCCTGCACTGTCTTGATCCTCACACCACGTCTCGTACCCAGGCTCTCTGCCAGCGATGTTTAATTCTCGTCGCCACTGTTATGGGTTTGGTCAGACAAACAATCTTCGTCCACATGGTTTTATTCTCCGCCAGTAACAACAACAAAACAATTATCAGGTACATGAAATATTATTAACAAGATCATAAACAAAAGAGCATCTGCTCCAAACATGCTTCCTCCAACATCTGTAGTACTCAATCTCAACACCATGGGTTTTGTTACAACCTTCTAGGAAACTCTTAAGGTCAGGATTGACATTACAGTTCTGAGTCTTAAATATATAGGATACACATAAGAGGATGTGCAGTGACTTAAGAACAAGATTTCAGTATCCCAACAGCTCATTCACCCCAAGTGATCTTAAACTTTTGTACTGTTAATTCATATCGATGCATGACAATCACAAGGTAACCATAATATTAACGCAAGTCCAAAAATATTGTGAACTTATCCTATTTATTCAAACACACGAAATATCGTAATTACGTGATTAAATACCAACCTACATACTGTTCATATGGTTGAACCAGGATGTTTATGACGCATTAAAATAAAAAATCTCCTTAATAATAATTTGAGATGAAAGTCATACTAACATTCAACAATTAATCACATCATTAATCACTATATCACATCAATTAATCACTATACACACAATGTTCCACTTATACATACTCTAAAAATACACGAAATCATAACACTCAGCATAAAACACACATTTACACTCAATATTACACAAGTGTGTAATATTGCCTTGTAATTACAAGTCATTTTTCCTCATTGAACCACAACTTTCCTCATATTACCACAACTTAACCACCTAGGGCCTAACCTTTATTATGACATATTCTTGTAAAGGTGTTAATTTGGGTTAAAACCCTAACAGACATGTGCCTAACCTGCATGGATCTTTGCTGAATATTGCAACTTCATTGTTTTGAAAGGATTGATTTTGGGTATAAACTTTAATGACTTGTACCTAACCTGCTTGGATCTTTGTTGAATATTCTATCTATATTCTTAGAGAAGTGTTGTTTTAAATATGCACCTAACTGCCCTGTGCCAAACCTGCCTGTGTATATGCTCAATATTGCAACTGTATTGCTAGAAAGGTGTTTGTTTTACACATCAACTCTGTTCCTAACCTGCCAGGATCTCTGTTCAATATTCCTGGCACTGTTTTGTTTTGGATATGGACTCAACAACCATGAACCTAACCTGCCTTGACCTAACGTTAAATGTATCGTGTTTTTGGGAAAGTGTTGTTTTTACATCAACCCAACCGCCCTGGACCTAACCTCTGATACCGGAATCTTGGTTCAATGTTGCATCTTATTCTTAGCCATGTTTGTTTTTACATCATTATAACCAAGCCAGCCCACCCAAACCTCATTACCCGGGTTAATGGAAATGTGTTATCATTGGGCATTTTCTCTTCCTTAACTCAAAACCAGCCTCTACCTAACTTTATATACCTCAGTCTGAACTCCATTTTACACATATTTTTAGGAAAGCGATATGATTCACTATAACTATATCATTAAATAATCCAATTTTCTTTAACCTAACCCGTAACTAAGGGCTTTATACCCCCCCCCCTTTAGCTGGAAATTATACTATATATTGATGATAAGACTCTTCTACATTTTCTAAATTATTATAAATTAAGGTAATATGTCATAAATAAGAGTAAATCAGGGATAAATTTAGATAATATGACATAAATAAGGGTCGAATTTGGATAAATTAAGATTATGATATTAAACAAGATAATATTACAAATTAGGGTTAATTAGGGATAAATTAAGGTTAAAGTAGGATCAATTTTTATATTTGAAAATATATTCTTACCTTAATTATCCATATATTACCCTAATTTTCGAGGAAAGGGTGGGGGAGGGGAGATAAAGCCTCTAGTTAAGGGTTAGGTTAAGGAAAATTAGATTATTTAATGATTTAGCTTGAAGCAGTGCTCAGGTGTTGTACAGCTTCGATGAGTGTTCATGTGTTGTACAGCTTGGGGGGGTGCTCAGGTTTTGTACAGCTTAGAGGAGTGCTCATGTGTTGTACAGCTTGGAGGAGTGCTCATGTGTTGTACAGCTTGGAGGAGAGCTCATGTGCAGTATAGCTTGGGGGAGTGGTCATGTGTTGTACAGCTTGGGGGAGTGTTCAGGTTTTGTGCAGCTTGGAGGAGTGCTCATGTGTTGTACAGCTTGGAGGAGTGCTCATATTGTAACAAACTAGGTTTGGTGTAAGAATTACCCAGAAGGTTCCAGAAGTCTCGTGTAGGGACCTGACGCGCATTCCTCTGGGGATTAACAAGTCTGAGTCTCAAAATGGCTGGCGTCTTTGTTCATAGTTTCGTATAATGAATCATTCTATAGTATTCACTTATCTAATTAGTAGGATTTTGAGTTAAGTCACCATCAGTGACGTCACTAGCCAGAACTAGGCTATAAGGCGGAGTGACCTGGCGGTCATTGGTCACCAGAGGTTCCATGTCCTCTATCTCTCAAAGGTCAAATAGCCATTTTGTAATTGGGAATAGCTCTTCCTTAAGATGCTTGTGTAATTTAACTTCAGTAAAATAATTCAACCAATCTGGATCATTCAGGGCAACAGAGGTTAGTTGTTAAAATTTAAGCCTGGCAAGTAACTTAGATACAAAGCGGAACAATACAATGCTCTGGTCTGGGGAAGACCAGACGAGCAGGGGACAGTGTGGTTTGAGTAGCAGCTCGGGCAGGTGGCCTTCCATCATCGGGCCATGAGACCAGCACCAACATCTGAGCTGGTCAACATAGAGGTACAGTTGCTATGAGTTCTTATAGACATAGTCCATTCATTGCCAGTCAGGGAGTGCTTCAATTATTTAGATTTTGTTTAGTTTTTTTTTTAATAAACCATTTAGTTAGTAATGTGCCTTTTCATTATTTCCATTTTTGTATATTTATGTGAATTTGTCCTTGTCTCGTGGTCCCCACGAGGCCGAGTTGAATTGGGCGCCGATTCTAACATCGAATCAGGATTATCATTCCCGTTGATTTTAATTAATTCCACACTTAAGATCCAACGTCATATGTTACTAGTGGGGATCAAGCCCCAAAGTTATTGATTGGCATGATCGATCCAGGCCTCGATCATTGCTCAGTGTTGCAGGTCTGGTGGTGGCCGCGTAAGGGCGACCCTAGGGTTTTGTTAGAAGTCTATGGCACGTCATACAGGTTGTAGAATCTCAAGTCGTTCAATCGTCTTAAGACCACGTGGCGTGGGGACGGCTAAAAGTAAAAGTTTTGGGGTCCCTTGGTAGAGAACAAAAGTAAGAATATGGGCAGAGGGAGAGTAAAGGGGGAAAAGATCCATCGAGAACTCCCGCCCCGTGTTACAATGGTGCACTGCGGTGGTTTCAACAATTTTGTTTGAAATTGTTGAAAGGCTCACGCGTCTAGCCATTCGGACACGTGCGTGGATGCTAGGGAGACAGCCGCGGGCCAGGATTAGCAGTGCGCCTCACAACAGTGCATTTGAGTGGGGATTGGCGAATCTTGGGGTCATGCGGGCTGATATGATTAAGGTTTAGTTAGTAAGATTAGGCTGTTAAGATTTATTGAATAGGAGACCGCTCCGAGTTGATTGGACTGGGTACCTACTCGACCCATTGCAATTGATTGAGAAGTGTTCGGAGCCACCATACTCTCAACAGCAGTTCCTTGTGGGCTGTCTGGGCGGATTTATCTGTGGGACGCCAGGAGATAGGTACGAGGGCGTTGTTAGACGACCCAAAACGCTAGGAAAAACGTAAATCTGCGAAGGGTGTTGAGGCTTCCGAGGGACGGACTAGTAACCTACCTAGCAACGATTCAACAACTAAGTGATCGCACACTTAGTGGAGGTTGAGTCGCCTCTAGTCTTAATTGTTGCTGAAAGCTGCGTGTCACTCTGTTAGAACCTAGATGGTCGAGCCCCTAGGCTAGGCGCGGTACGGCGAGCCGGTAGGAGCAATTATAGGATTAAGTCGAGTGTATCTTTGAATTAAGTATACTTAAATTTATAAAGTATATCCGTTTATTTGCGTTGTTCTAGAGATTATTTTTTTTTCCCCTAAATTCAATCCCCGATTAAATTTTTTTTCCCAAGTGTTAGTATTTTCTGGCATATTAGGCTAAGTGCGTACATTAAGCTTTGCTATTCCCTGTTGTATTAGTCTAAGTCAGAGGCGTTGTTGCTAGAGTGTAGTTAATCCTCTGGACTTAGGGCTATATGTCGGTCACTATAGTTAGTGAAGGAGTTTGTTAAGGGATAGTAATTTTCGTTGTAAATGTTTAATAGAGCTCGTGGAAATATTTCTAAGTATTTTGGGATAAGTTTTCGGCTAAGTCAACGTCGGAAAGTCGTTAACTATAATTAATTGGTATTCGCGAGTAATGTATATGATCTGGGTAAAACTAGGATTCCCCAGTCGATGCGAGTGATATTATTCTAGTTTACCAGTAAGACAATAGAATTGCGTTTTTAGACATAGAATTTTTTTGTGGAAACGTATTTGGAAAATTTTCTAAGTCCAGCTTGGGCTTGAATCTGACTTTTTGGCGAAAATTCGAAATTTCATGTTTCGTGTATATTCTAGGGTCAGTATTACCCTCTAGTGCGCGCAAGGGACGTAATTCTGTTCTTAAGCATTCAACAGTGATAATTACATTTTTGCCGAATTTAGTTATTTTTTTTGGAGAAAATCGTGTTGTAATTTTGTCAGAGTCCACTTGAGGTGAAAATCTCGGATTTTGACGAAAATTCGAATTAATGAGTGTCGAAACCGCCCGAGGTGTCAGTATTGTTCTGCGTACAGTGTCAGTATTAAATAACAGCGTATTTTTATCTGTGAACGAGAAACCCATTTTTGCGAATTATGGGAGTTTTGCGATGTTTGGGGTGATAGATTTTTTTTCTGGGTGCAGAAAAATTGGTCGAGTTCAGTAGTTGAGTAAAAACGCAGTTTTTGATAAAAATTCAATTGTGGCAAGCAAATATATGTCCTGGGTGTCTATATTAATCGCTAGAACGGTTTAGTAAAGTAAAACTAGTTATTTTCCTTCAAAACAAAAATTTAGATTTTTCAGCGTTTAAGCGAAAAAGCGCGGGACTTAGTTTTTTTTCAGCGCGGCTGGTCCTGCTCCATCAGTCTCAGTGGCCACGCTGTTCACATCAAGTGCGTTTAGTATTCAAGTAGAGTAAATATTCTTTATTAATCCATCACAAGTGCTGCGCGGTAGTTGCGTTATCATTTAAATTGTTTTATATGAATTAGATTCTTTATTTTTTTTAACGTAAAGGACTTAGGTTTCAGTAATAGAACTGCGGGATATTTGACGGTCAGACACAAGTGCGGGGCAGACACTCATTCATTGAATTCACTTCAGCGATTCTTTCGAGTAATCGTGCTATTTCCTATTTTGGGAATTTCACTGGTTTTCTCTTGGAAAAGAGTTGATTTTTTTTTTTTGTGTAAGATCACGGTTGTAGTGAGTCCGGGTCGAGGGTGCATTGAAGGGTAGTTACAAGAGACATGGCACACCAGAAACCTCAGGAAATGTTTAACCCAGACAGTGACCAGTCAGTAGGGACCAGTGGGAGTGGAAGTGTAGAGGACAGCACCTCTTCCGACACCACTGGGGACCGCTCAGGTAGCTCAGCTGACGCCACAGGTGGGGTCAGTGGGACTGAGGCGACGAGTTCACGGGTTCCGCATGGGACTGGGCAGGCGAGGGTATCTTCCCATTCCAGTACAGATACGATTATTGACATGAGTGGGGAGGTTCGCGAGGATTCGTCCCAAGAGTGGGGGGGAGCCGTCTTGGGTTCCCCCACAAATAACATCGACGCCATACCAACAGGGCACACAGGGAGCTGGACAGGGGGCTTCAGTTAGTACAGTAGGACGTCCCACTTCCCTCAGTAGAGAACATCACCAGCAACCTGTTCAACGGGAACAGGAACAGCCCCACCAACAGCAGGAACTACCCCACATAACACCAATACCACAACACCTAGGTACACCTCATCCGTCACTACAACAACCCCAACCCCACCTCCCATACCAACCCCATCCTCAATTCCCATACCAACCCCATCCTCACTTCCTATACTAGCCCCAACCTCCATTCCAATACCCACCCTTCCCCCAACCCAGGCCACTCCATATCCATTCCAACCCCAGGCCATCCCATATCCATTCCAACAGGCCACCCCATATCCATTCCAACAGGCCACCCCATATCCATTCCAACAGGCCACCCCATATCCATTCCAACAGGCCACCCCATATCCATTCTAACAGACCACCCCATACCCATTCCAACCCCAGGCCACCCCATACCCATCCCAACCCCAGGCCACCCACACGGTACCTGAACCCCAACCTCATTCCACACCCCAACCCGAGGCCACCCACACCTCAGTGCTCATGTGTTGTACAACTTGGGGGAGTGCTTATGTGCAGTACAGCTTGGAGGAGTGCTCATGTTCAGTTCAAGTTGTAGGAACTTCAAATTATTTTCCTATTTAACATATCTAGTATAATTTATCATATGAATCATAAAGCTTAACACTTTATCACGTTATTAATGAATTTGTTATTAGATAAATGCTCCAGGTTACACACACTCGGTCTTAGTGATGACCTGCCAGGCCTCGAAGGTGCTCCTCGAGGGACGCAAGTCAAGTGTTACTCCAAGGTCAGGAGGCAGGTGTTACTCCAAGGTCAGGAGGCAGGTGTTACTCCAAGGTCAGGAGGCAGGTGTTACCACAAGGTCAGGAGGCAGGTGTTACTCCAAGGTCAGGAGGCAGGTGTTACTCCAAGGTCAGGAGGCAGGTGTTACTCCAAGGTCAGGAGGCAGGTGTTACTCAAAGGTCAGGAGGCAAGTGTTACTCCAAGGTCAGGAGGCAGATGTTATTCCAAGGTCAGGAGACAAGTGTTACTCCAAGGTCAGGAGGCAGGTGTTACCACAAGGTCAGGAGGCAGGTGTTACTCCAAGGTCAGGAGGCAGGTGTTACTCCAAGGTCAGGAGGCAGGTGTTACTCCAAGGTCAGGAGGCAGGTGTTACTCCAAGGTCAGGAGGCAAGTGTTACTCCAAGGTCAGGAGGCAGGTGTTACCACAAGGTCAGGAGGCAGGTGTTACTCCAAGGTCAGGAGGCAGGTGTTACTCCAAGGTCAGGAGGCAGGTGTTACTCAAAGGTCAGGAGGCAGGTGTTACTCCAAGGTCAGGAGGCGAGAGTTACTCCAAGGTCAGGAGGCAGGTGTTACTCCAAGGTCAGGAGGCAAGTGCTACTCCAAGGTCAGGTGTTACTCCAAGATCAGGAGGCAAGTGTTACTCCAAGGTCATGAGGCAGGTGTTACTCCAAGGTCAGGAGGCAAGTGGTACTCCAAGGTCAGGAGGCAGATGTTACCCCAAGGTCAGGAGGCAGATGTTACCCCAAGGTCAGTAGGCAGGTGTTACTCCAAGGTCAGGAGGCAAGTGTTACTCCAAGGTCAGGAGGTAAGTGTTACTCCAAGGTCAGGAGGCAAGTGTTACTCCAAGGTCAGGAGGCAAGTGTTACTCCAAGGTCAGGAGGCAAGTGTTGTCGGAAAAAAACGACCTCCTTTAATAATTTTAGTTACAATAACCAACTAATAGTGTTGCTGTTCTTGTACGAATCCATTAAGCCATACTAACCCAAATTAATTTAATAACTCTTTGAAAGAAAACGAGATTACAGTAAAATTTTTACTTAAACATGAGATATACATTGCCACGTCATCACAAAATATATTAATAAAATATCAACAATCATTAAAACCCTCAGTCCAGCATTATAAAGAATAAAAAACTGTTCCCTGTGACTAGATCAAATCAATTCATAATTAAAATCTTCGCCTCCCAACCTTTGGCCATAAATAGAAAGAAATTGAACCGGTTCTGGAGGCGTCACCAGACATCGAGGGGGGGGGGGGGGGGGGCAGGGAGGTAGCCATTGTTGAAACAGCATTGCTCTCCAGAACAACTTTATTTATATTACTTTCAAGCTGCATCACTTATGAACCCATCCCTGCCCTTGAGTGGCAGTGCACAATAGAAAGTTGTTTTTACATATTCATACATTAAAACATTGAGTGTAACCATGATATATATATGTGCCAGTTTAGACCTATTGTCGTGTGTATGACCCTCTGTCCTGCGTGACAGTGAATACCAGCATTATCCTCACTTTAATAAGACTTAATTGAAATCCTCAGATTAGGCATAATTGTAATTAATTTTGTCAATAAAGATGTTAATAATAAATAAGTGAGGTAGCACAAAGAATCAGCTACAGTTGTACTCGTAACCCGAGCCATCCTTTTGTTCTTCAGCTGCCGTAACCTCTAAATAATGAGAGTACCTCGTATCCGGTTAGTCAAAGTAATACATCTTATTACAGGGCCCAATAATATAATAATTATAGCTAACCGGTGATGAGTCAGGTAAACCAATAAAACATGGTAAGCCTCTCACAATCACTCAACTAAACATAATTAACGTGCCATATCTGTGATAGGAAGTATATTTGCAGTTATTATATTGTATTCATCTGGCAAATCTTCTGTGGTCACCAGGGAAACCAAGCGACCTCAACCGGTTGTTTCACATGAGAACAGACACCATAGACCACGAGGCTCTTATTTGGCAGATTGCTCACAACCCAACAGTTGTATCCACACTGAAGCCTTCAAATCAGTTAAGGCGTTGAGTACAAAACTAATACCAGTAGATTATTAAACTAAAATTTAGTATAAATTTTCCTGTCAATTGATATGTTCTCGATTGATAGGTACTATAATTAATTAACCCCCCTCTTGTGTTTGGATATGACATGTGGGAGAATTTAAATCCATACAGCCCGCTCAATATGGCATACAATTCACTAAGCTATCGAATGAAATAATAAAAAAAATAATTATACATCATAAATAAACATTCTTTAAATATATAAATTAAAAATAATTAAAATAAAATAAATAAAATCCCATGAGTCAGAATTCCCCACATGTGTTACTCCAAAGTCAGGAGGCAAGTGCTCCTCCAAGATCAGGAGGCTGGTGATACTCCAAGGTCATGAGGAAGGTGTTACTCCAAGGACATAAAGCACCTGATACTTCAAAGACAGAAGGCAGGTATTGTTCCTAGGACAATTTTAGTTTCTCACAAATAACTGCACGTTTGGTATTGCAAGAATCATCGAAGAAAAAATAATGATCTTCCTTTAACATCACTATGCAGTTTTGAGCGGTTCCTCCGTCGGGCTCCTGAATATTGTCAGTAGTGCCGTCACCCCAAAAGGGGGTTCCCATCTTGACCTGGGTACCATCAGTCCAGAAGTAAGATCCCTCGTGGCCTTCATCTCTCCCACCGACCCAGTAAGACAACTTAGCCAGACCTGCGGACATATTGAAGAACAGGAGAATATTGACAGAAAGAAATTATTGTTATAATACAGTTTTCAGGAACGACATAGGTCTTGAGCTGAAGAACTCACCGTTACTGTGAAGGTACCTGACGAGGTAATACATGAAGTTGCCACAGTCAACCTTGGCAATCTCGCCGCCCTTCTGCTGACAGTGACGTCTCATAGTTTCCCAAGATCCCGTCAGTGCCGTCTCCACCAAGATACAGTGACCATACACGTCCACAAACGGTGCCATGCACTCCACGGCCCCTGTGGGCGACAGAGCACAAGCCTCATGCAGATGAATATATTAGGCAACTCTTATGTCGAGGCTTTCATATTCAATGAAACATTACTTAAGATTTTTAGTACAATGTAATGTGTCAACAAGGTCATGTCAAGCTTGTGCTTTGTTGAGGTGAGCTCTTAGCTAATGAAACCTATGAACTACATGGTCAGGTGAACAAGAGAACTACAAGGTCAGGTGAACAAGGGAACTACAAGGTCAGGTGAACCAGGGGAACAGTTTTCGAATACGACATGTGCCTTCTCTTAATGCTAAAGAGGCCCATCAGACAAGTGAACATTTGATGTCAAATGAATTTACGTATTCATCAATAGTGAACGCCCCTTAATACAGATGGCTTTAAGTGTGTGCAGCCACCTATGGTCACTGGTGGTGGCAATGATGAGCAGTTTTGAACTTCGTCGTGACGTTTTTGGATAATGTTGTTGATAGTGATGCTGTTTTATAACTTCTTTGTCTCTAATGGGGAACACTATTACCCTTACCAGCATCTTGGGGGAACACCATTACCCTCACCATTATTAGGGAACACCATAATACTCACCATCATATTAGGGAACACCATAACCCTCACCATCATATTACAGAACTCCATAACCCTCACCATCTTATTAGAAAACACCATAACCCTCACCATCATATTAGGGAACACTATAACCCTCACTATCATTATGCTGGAACACTACTACCTTTACCAGCATCTTGGAGAACACCTTAACCTTCACTATCATCTTGGGGAACACTATTACCCTTACCATCATCTTAGAGAACACCATAACCCTCACTATCATTATGCTGGAACACTATTACCCTTACCAGCATCTTGGGAACACCAAAACCTTCATTATCATCTTGAGGAACACCATAACCCTCACCATCATATTAGGGAACACCATAACCTTCACCTTCATATTAGGGAACACCATTACCTTCACCATCATATTAGGGAACACCATAACCTTCACCTTCATATTAGGGATCACCATAACCTTCGCTATCACCATGGGGAACAATATTACCCTTACCAGCATCTTGGGGAACACCATTAGCTTTAACAACGTTCTGCAAAGCCGCTATTTCTGGAAAGGGAAAACAAATTATGTGATTAATTTCTGATTAAGATCTTGATAACCAAATATTTATAAAATTGACATTCATTAATCAAGAAGAGTCGTTTAAAATTACTTTATTAAACAATAAACTATTCATCTAGAATTTGTTAACAAATCAGTATGTAAAAGTTTCAATAATCCTCCAGAGCAGTGATCCTCAAACGGGTCGAGGCGCTTGACACCCAGAAGAGGAATATCTGTTAAGAGGATGAACTCTAAACTGAGAAAGACCGTACTCAGTACACTATATACATATCAAATGTAATGCCAATACACAGTTAAGCAGTCATTCAATAATGTCTGGCTCCTCAGAGTGCTTCTGCCACAACACACTTGCAAAGTGTACTAGAAATGAGCCAGGTTGCACCATACTCTCTTGTGGTTAGTTGACAAACAAATTAAGAACAAGTGTTTACTAGTTGTGTTTACTAGTTGTGTTTTTGCGGGGGTTGAGCTTTGCTCTTTCGGCCCGCCTCTCAACTGTCAATCAACTGTTTACTAACTACTTTTTTTTTTCTTTTTTTTCCCACACCACACACACACACACACCCCAGGAAGCAGCCCGTGACAGCTGACTAACTCCCAGGTACCTATTTACTGCTAAGTAACAGGGGCACTTAGGGTGAAAGAAACTTTGCCCATTTGTTTCTGCCTCGTGCGGGAATCGAACCCGCGCCACAGAATTACGAGTACTGCGCGCTATCCACCAGGCTACGAGGCCTCTCAGATGTACAAAGGCAAGAGCCACTCACCGGAGGTAATGTTTGATTGCAGGTCGTTCAGCCACTCTCTTATTACTGAAATATAAACGACGAAAACCACATTACAATAACATGGTCGGTAATGAATAGAGTTAACAGTAGTTTATGTAGTCTTGGTCGCTTCTGTCTTATATCCCTCTGTTGTCTCCTAAACCTACAATATCTGTGATCTCTTGAACCTACAATGTCTGTTATCTCCTGAACCTTCATTGTATGTTATCTCCTAAACCTGCAATGTATGTTACCTCCTAAAAGTTCGGTGTCCGTTATCATAACGATAAATTTGTGATCAGCTTAGGTTATAATGTTGACAAATTATTACGACTATTGAGAAGGAAACTGTAATTAAATAAGAAAATAACTGACCAAGGTACTGACTAGAAAAGAATAATTTCATTTAAAGAAATATAATCACTGAACTTCACTCCAACACCAGCTGTGTCATCCATGTCAGCTACACTTACTGTAACACCACACTCCAACACCAGCTCTGCCATCCATCTCAGCTACACTTTCTGCCACACCCACTTCAACACCACTTCTATCATCCATCTCATCTACACTTTCTGCCACACCCACTTCAACACCACTTCTATCATCCATCTCATCTACACTTTCTGTCACACCCACTTCAACACCACTTCTATCATCCATCTCAGCTACACTTTCTGCCACACCCACTTCAACACCACTTCTATCATCATCCATCTCAGCTACACTTTCTGCCACACCCACTTCAACACCACTTCTATCATCATCCATCTCAGCTACACTTTCTGCCACACCCACTTCAACACCACTTCTATCATTATCCATCTCAGCTACACTTTCTGCCACACCACACTTCAACACCTGGTCTATCATCCATAAAAGCTACACTTACTGCCACACTACACTCCAACACCAGCACTATCATCCAACTGGATAACACTTTCCACCACAGCAAACTTCAACAGTTCCTACGTGACTGTGAACCTGCTCCAGTAGTCTCCTTACCTCTGGTTCCGGAGTCACGTTCAGCCAGCATGTTGGACATTGCCAGCTGGTTGAGGAGCAGCGTGTTGGACAGATCTTGAAGTGTCTGAATCTCTTGGGCAGCCGTCACCAGCGCCAGCACCGACAGCAGGATGGCTGAGAATGTTGCCATGGCGACCTCTCGGTGATCTTTGGGGGAGTGAGGCAGGCACCCGTTGTTGCTTTATTTATACACTCGCCTGGCATGGATACACGCAGGCACGCACGCACTCACGCACACATACACACACACACACACACTCACACACACACACACACACACACACACACACACACACACACACACACACACACACACACACACACACACACAAAGAGAATAACGTCTGCGGCATATGCGAGGCTGGCTAACATCAGAACGGCGTTCAGGAACCTGTGTAAGGAATCATTCAGAATCTTGTACACCACATATGTAAGACCAATCCTGGAGTATGCGGCCCCAGCATGGAGCCCGTACCTTGTCAAGCACAAGACGAAGCTGGAAAAAGTCCAAAGGTATGCTACTAGACTAGTCCCAGAACTAAGAGGCATGAGTTATGAGGAAAGGCTGCGGGAAATGCACCTCACGACACTGGAAGACAGAAGAGTAAGGGGGGACATGATCACAACCTACAAAATCCTCAGGGGAATCGACAGGGTAAACAAGGATGAACTTTTCAACACTGGTGGGACGCGAACAAGGGGACACAGGTGGAAGCTGAGTACCCAAATGAGCCACAGAGACGTTAGAAAGAACTTTTTCAGTGTCAGAGTAGTTAGCAAATGGAATGCATTAGGAAGTGATGTGGTGGAGGCTGACTCCATTCACAGTTTCAAATGTAGATATGATAGAGCCCAATAGGCTCAGGAATCTGTACACCAGTTGATTGACGGTTGAGAGGCGGGACCAAAGAGCCAGAGCTCAACCCCCGCAAGCACAATTAGGTGAGTACAATTAGGTGAGTACACACACACACACACACACACACACACACACACACACACACACACACACACACACACACACACACACACACACACACACACACACACACACACACACACACACACACACACACACACACACACACACACACACACACACACACACACACACACACACACACACACACACACACACACACACACACACACACACACACACACACACAGTCAGTTTGTGTTGAGTTGGGAGTTGAGAGGCGGGACCAAAGAGCCAGAGCTCAACCCCCGCAAGCACAACTAGGTGAGTACACACACACACACACACACACACACACACACACACACACACACACACACACACACACACACACACACACACACACACACACACACACACACACACACACACGCACGCGCGCGCGCGCACTATAACATAAAGGTATAGTGCTTTTGAAAAAAAGGTGAGATAACAGGAATGTGCCAAGGGAAGTGAAAAATTGGATGAGAAAAAGTTGCCCTAGTGTTTCCAGGGCAGAGAAGAACATTGAAGATGGCCGCCGGGAAGAGGAAATACAAAACAGACCTTGATTTTACTGGATTCAATGAAGAAAGCATTGATATAACCAGTCTATACAACAAGTTGGTAAAATTAGATAGTATAGTGAACTCTCATGTAGAAATAATTAGTAAATTGAAAGAAAGTAATGACCATTTAAATAGCAAAGTTGTATGTCTTGAGGGTTTAGTGAAAGACTTGCGCAAGGATAAGAATCAATTGGAAACAAATTGCAAAGCCATGAAAGAAGAAAATAAACTCTTAAAAATAGCTTTGGAAGAAGTTAAAGTAAATTTAAGCATAAATGAATACAATAGGTTAGGTAAGGAAATTCAACAGGAGAAACAGCTTTTGTCAGCACAGATAGAGGAAGTTACACAGAGAATAGAACAGTGCAAGAAAGATATGCAACTCACCTATGCACAAGTGGCCAAGGAGAAGGAAAAAATTGAAGAAGCAGTAAAGGAAATCAAACACTGCAGCAACCAAGATAAAACAAACATTAGGCTGGAAGTGAGAAAAGAATTGGCATCTAAGACCAAGTTGGTGCAAAACACAGTTGATCGGAGTAAGTCCCTGATAATTTTTGGCTGCAAAGAAAAGGAGATAACATCTTGGTCAGAAAGAGCTGTAGAAGAAGCAAAAGTAGTAGATAAAATTGTTGGCCTCGTGGAAGGTCTTACAACCATCGAGAATGTGTGCGACTACAGGAGAATAGGCAGATATGTAAAAGGGAAAGATCGACCTTTGAGGATCACCCTAAATGATGCCAAACAGATGGAAGTACTAAGAATGCTAGAAAAATACAAAGTGATGAGGATGGGAAAGTGTGGTCGTTAAGACGAGATCATTCAAAAGAAGATAGGGAGAAGCTGAAACTGAACCTCGCCGAAGCAAAACGTTTAAATGGGAGCAGGAATGAAGAAGAAATCAATTCTTTTTTCTACAAAGTGATAGGGGTAGACAGACCAGTAAAGTGGTACATAAAGGCAAACCAACATAATCATTAGAGAGAGGGGGAGTGAAAAATAAGAGGAGGGGGAACAAGTTCCTGAAGATTGCATACACCAACATAGATGGAGTAAGATCAAAGATACTGGAGTTAAGTGATGTAATACAGCTGCAGACACCAAACATTGTTGCACTCACGGAGACAAAACTTGAAGACGTTATTTTAAATGAGGTCATATTCCCAAGGGGCTACTCAATTTGGAGACGGGACAGAAAAATTAGGAAAGGCGGTGGCGTTGCTGTGCTGGTGAAAGAACACCTAAAGGTGAACGAAATAATGACTGCCAATCCACAAGAAGTTGACATAATAGCACTAGAGATCTGCCATGAGGATGATAAACTAATGATCATAAATGCATATAGTCCACCGCTAAGCAGCACATGGTCAAAGGAGGAGCTAGATAGTAAACGAGAAGGTCTTATAACAATAATGAGAGAGATCATAGCGAGAGCGGATACGATAGATCACGACTGTTGATAGTCGGCGACTTCAACTTGAAATCCATAGACTGGGAAGCATATGATGCTAAAACAGAAGATTTTTGGACCTGTAAATTTGTAGACCTCATCCTGGAAACATTCTTGTGTCAACATATTAAACAAGCTACGAGGATGAGGGAAGGGGACGTTCCCCTCCATGCTAGATTTGATATTTACCAGGAAGGAGGAAGAAATATTTGACATTCAGTACCTTCCTCCCTTGGGTAAAAGTGACCATGTCTTTTTGGGAATAAAGTATGCAATGCATTATAATCTGGAAGAAAATAAGAAGGTTGATGCAATTGAAAAACCTGACTTTAGGAGAGAACATTATGGCAACCTTAGAATTTTTTTTAGTGAGTATAATTGGACAGACTTGTTGCAAGGCAAGGAAGTGAATGAGATGTATGTCAAGTTTTATGACATATATGATAAAGGCACAAAAACATTTATACCAAAACAGAGATGCAGAACTAGGAAACAGGATTCGTTCAACAGAAATTGCGAGAGGGCCAGAGACCAAAAGACACAAAAATCGAATAAATACAGGAAAACGCCAAACCCCCAAACATACCAGCGATACAAAGATGCGAGAAACAACTACACGGCAGTGAGGAGAGAGGCAGAAAGAAATTTTGAAAAAGGGATTGCAGACAAATGTAAAACAGAACCAGGTCTATTGCATAAATTCATAAACAACAAATTGCAGGTAAAGGATAATATACAGAGGTTGAAAATGGGAAATAGATTCATAGAAAATGAAAAGGAAATGTGTGAAACATTAAACGAAAAGTTCCAAAGTGTGTTTGTACAAAAACTGTGTTTGTCTTCAGGGAACCAGACACAATAAGAATTCCAGAGAACAACATAGGGCACATAGAGGTGTCTAGAGACGAAGTGGAAAAAATGCTCAAGGAGCTAAATAAGAACAAAGCAGTTGGTCATGATGGAGTTTTACCATAGGTTCTGAGAGAATGTGCACCTGAGCTCAGCATTCCACTTCAACTGATTTTTCAGGCATCCCAGTTTACAGGAGTTGTAACTGATGAATGGAAAAAGGTTAACATAGTTCCAATCTACAAAAGTTGAAGCAGGGAAGACCCCCTTAATTATAGACCTGTATCATTGACAACTGTAATAGTCAAAATATTGGAAAAATAATTAAAATTAAATGGGTAGAACACCTGGAGAGAAATTATATAATATCAGACAGACAGTATGGTTTTAGATCTGGAAGATCCTGTGTATCAAATTTACTCAGTTTCTATGATCGAGCAACAGAGATATTACAGGAAAGAGATGGTTGGGTTGACTGCATCTATCTGGACCTAAAAAAAGGCTTTCGACAGAGTTCCACATAAGAGGTTGTTCTGGAAACTGGAAAATATTGGAGGAGTGACAGGTAAGCTTCTAACATGGATGAAAAATTTTCTGACTTATAGAAAAATGAGGGCAGTGATCAGAGGCAATGTATCGGACTGGAGAAATGTCACAAGTGGAGTTCCACAGGGTTCAGTTCTTGCACCAGTGATGTTTATTGTCTACATAAATGATATACCAGTTGGTATACAGAATTATATGAACATGTTTGCTGATGATGCTAAGATAATAGGAAGGATAAGAAACTTAGATGATTGTCATGCCCTTCAAGATGACCTGGACAAAATAAGTAAATGGAGCACCACTTGGCAAATGGAATTTAATGTTAATAAATATAATGTTATGGAATGTGGAATAGGAGAACATAGACCCCACACAACCTATATATTATGTGAGAAATTTTTAAAGAATTCTGATAAAGCAAGAGATCTAGGGGTGGTTCTGGATAGAAAACTATCACCTGAGGACCACATAAAGAACATTGTGCGAGGAGCCTATGCCACGCTTTCTAACTTCAGAATTCCCTTTAAATACATGGATGGCGATATACTAAAGAAATTGTTCACGACTTTTGTTAGGCCAAAGCTAAAATATGCAGCGGTTGTGTGGTGCCCATATCTTAAGAAGCACATCAACAAACTGGAAAAGGTGCAACGACATGCTACTAAGTGGCTCCCAGAACTGAAGGACAAGAGCTACGAGGAGAGGTTAGAGGCATTAAATATGCCAAAACTAAAAGACAGAAGAAAAAGAGGTGATATGATCACTACATACAAAATAGTAACAGGAATTGATAAATATGAGAAGATTTCCTGAGATCTGGAACTTTAAGAACAAGAGGTTAAAGATATATACTAGGTGAACACAGATGCCGAAGAAATATAAGAAAATTCACTTTCGCAAACAGAGTGGTAGACGGTTGGAACAAGTTAGGTGAGAAGGTGGTGGAGGCCAAGACCGTCAGTAGTTTCAAAGAGTTATATGACAAAGAGTGCTGGGAAGACGGGACACCATGAGCGTAGCTCTCATCCTGTAACTACACTTAGGTAATTACACACACACTCACACGGTGGCTGAGCGGACAGTACGCTGGACTGTGATCCTGTGGTCCCGGGTTCTATCCCGGGCGCCGGCGAGAAACAATGGGCAGAGTTTCTTTCACCCTAATGCCCCTATTACCTAGTAGTAAATAGGCACCTGGGAGTTAGTCAGCTGTCACGTGCTGCTTCTGGTCGAAAGAGCAGAGCTCAACCCCCGCAAGCACAACTAGGTGAATATATAAACGAGCCAGGCAAGAGTATGACAGAAACAACATGGCAGTTAATAACATAATTGTGAAGGCAGCCACTGCTGCCTGTAGAAATCGATGAAATCTGCTCATCGTGGGGATCTTCAATCCCGGATGGATAGACTAGGAGAACAAGGAACCGCACGGAGGAGAGGATACATGGAGAGCCAAACTAGTGGAGGTGGCAACAAGGAACTTTCTAAGCCAACATGTCAAGGAACCCACTAGGATGAGGGGAAACAATGAACCAGCGAGACTCGACCTAGTCTTCACTCTGAATGACTCCGACATAAGGGAAATTGACTTCGAGGCCCCAGTACGAATGAGCAATCACTGTGTACTGACATTTGAGCATCTGGTCGAAGAAGGGCTAAAGTACTCGAGATAGGGAACTGAAAGCAGAAGGCTAGCATTACGTAAGGGAAATTACGAGTAGATAAGAAAATTCCTAATGGATGTAACATGGGAATCAGAGCTAAGGGGGAAAGCTGGCCCAAGATATGATGGAATACATCACGCAGAACTGCAGGGAGGCAGTAGAAAAGTTTATCCTAGCGCAAAAAGTAAAAAATGAAATGTAGATGAGAAACCCATGGTTTAATCAGAGATGTATGCTGGCTAAGCAACAAAGTAAAAGACCATGGAGAAACTATAGAAATAAAAGGACACTTGAGAGCAGAGAAGGTTACCAGAGGTCCAGGAATGAATACGTCAGGGTGAGAAGAGAGGCAGAAGGGCAATATGAAAACGACATAGCAAGCAAGGCTAAGATTCAACCCAAATTGCTGCACAGCCACATCATGAGTAAGACAACAGTGAAGGAACAGGTAATGAAACGGAGGATAGGGGCAGACAGATTCATAACAAACGACCAAAAAGTGAGCGAGGAACCCAATAAGAAATTCCAGGAGGTCTTCACATTAGAGCAAGGAGATGTTCCAGAGATAAGAGAAGGAATAGTTAACCAGGCACCACTAGATGAATTTGAGATTACCAGTAGGGATCTAAGGAAGCTTTTGCTAGAGTTGGATGTGATGAAGGCTATTGGCTCGGATGAAATATCGCCATGGATACTAAAGGAAGGAGCAGTAGCACTGTGCCTCCCATTCTCCATGGTGTATAACAAATCACTGGTAACAGGTGAACTGCCAAAAATTTGGAAGGCGGCAAACAGAGTCCCGATATACAGGAAGGGGGATAGACAGGAGGCATTGAACTACAGGCCAGTGTCCCTAACTTGCATACCGTTCCAGCTAATGGAGAAAATTGGGCGAAAAAAAACTAGTGGAACATCTGGAGCGAAGGAAATTTGTGACACAACACCAACATGGTTTCAGGGATGGCAAGTCATGCCTCACAGGATTAATTGAATTCTACGATCAGGCAACAAGAATCAGACAAGAAAGAGAGGGGGTGGGCAGAGTGCATATTTTTGGATTGCCAGGAAGCTTTTGACACAGTGCCACACCAAAGACTGGTGCGAAAGCTGGACATGCAGGCAGGAGTGAAAGGGAAGGTACTCCATTGGATAAGGGAGTACCTAAGTAACAGAAGGCAGCGAGTCACTGTGAGGGGGTGAGGTCTCGGATTGGCGAGACGTCACCAATGTCGGTCCTACTGTGAGGGAATGTAGATTCCCTCAGCTAGTTTTCCTCGTTTTCTAGATTAGGCTAGTCGCTCTAGGGACTCTAGTCAAGAAGTTTTCAAACTAACATACACTTGTGGGGTGTTGGATGAAAGCTCATGCTATGGACTATCATTTGAGGCTAGCCAGAAGTCTATGATTACTCTGTAGAGGGAGTTACAGAGTTTTTCCTGTTTCTGTGAAAATAGGATGGGAGTTGAGAGCGAGTGGTGTGAGAGGATACTTGACTCAAACCGTTAGAGGTGGGGGGACAGTGGGGTGAACGTTGCCCCCCACCATGTGAGATATTGCGCCACTGTCTTTAGGCCTCCCCCTCCTTGTGACGTCACGGGACGCCTGAGGGTGAGGGGCGCCTGTGATTGGTTTAGGCATCTCTGCTCCTAGCTGAGTTTTGGCACGAACAGCTGTGATTTGTAGCGGCACCTTGGGTTGTGCCGGTTTTGTGCTGATTGGTCAAGACAAAGTGGGGGGGGGGGAGATATGGGCATTTTGAGTTCCCCTAGCCCGCCAAATCTTTAGTTTAAGCTGGGCGGCAAGCTGAGGAAGAAGTGATTGGGTGGGGTGGCAGCCTGCCACCTCCACCCCGTTAATCGCTGTGTCATCCCTTGTTACTCATCGTGGATGGCACTCCTACCATCTTGGGTTGTGTCAAGGCCCAATTTGCATGAAATTGGGGCCAATGAGACAAACTAAGAGACAGTTACAGTGTTAACCCATGAGGCAGCTGGCCTTATGGTGTATCAGATTGATCCCTCATCCCTCAGGTCTGAGTATCCTGTCGAGTGTTAATGGACAATGGACAATTGGTGGAATAAGGGCAGTGTAAGTGAGGTGTTATTACAGGCCCCTGTTGGACTTGAATTCCACCTGGCGGTGTCCGTGTGGTGACGCCGCCAGCCATTGTCACCCGAGTGTACGAGCGAGCATGCTGGTTTGATGGAAGTGTAGGTGATCTCTCACCCACGTGTGTATGCCAGTGGGCGCCAGCCAACCAGTCGGAGGCAAGCCCCATGTGCGCGCCACCCGCGCCGCCCACCTTGGCCAGCCGCCCGGGGGCCACCTCAGGCCACCCGCTGGCCAGCTCATCCCAGGTGGGGCGCTGTGACGTCCCGCGCTACTCGTGGCCATACCCCTTAGGGCCACGCGGTGGCCACATGCCTTTGCCACCCCTTTGGCCATGCTTGGCCACCTTCCCTGGACATTCTAGGACCACACCTCGCACGAGGAACGAGCTAGGTGTTTACAGCCAGAGAGGTAGTGACCAGGGAAATGATTGTTGAGGATTTAAAGGAACGTGAGTACAAATTATTGTATAACAGTGTCTCAGGACTAGTGGAAATTCCGGTAAAAGCTGTGCTGTCCCATAGCCCTGCCAACCTAGGGAAGCAGCTGAGAGACAGCTGTCTGTAGCACGTCCAGGTGACTGGTAGGACGGTACCTGGAGATGGATGTTGTACATCTGACCACACTGTAGATATATATAGCTATATATAAGTGTGTAGACTGACTCGGGTATGTAACCGGTCAGTGTAGAGAACAACCATATAAATGATCCAGTTGTCGATTCTATATAATTGGTCAGACTGGATTAATGCCATAGAGTACTGCATGTAAATTTATATCATTGAAGAGGTAGGCAGGCCAGTGTTGTAGGGATGTCAGTGGATACTCTGAGGTCTGTGTAGTTAGGGATACATTTTTCTGGTGATATAATTTTCATTGATTATGTGAATGCCATTTCTATGTGTTCATTTGCATGTTTTTATGTACTGTGTTGTGTGGTGAGTCAGTAGATTAGATTGCTGACTGATTGCCTAATGATGTCATTAGCAAGTGGGGTATGCTGACGGCCTCATTATGCTGTAGGTTTGTGCAGTGTTGTTATCGGGTATACAATATTACTGCCCTAGGAAGTGTTGAGGCTTTAAGGGGCCTCATTGATTATTCAGGGGAATTCACAGTACTTAATGAGAGCAAGCAATTGATTTGTTAATTGCCTAATTAAGAGAATTAGTGCATAGCGACGGTGCTTTATATTAACGTAAATTGTCTAGCTGAAGTAGTCCCTTGCAACGGTTGCAAGATAAAAGGGGGGCAGTAATATTGATATACTCTTGTTGTTGCACAACCGTGTGTCAGTACTGTATGGGTACAGTAATTAACGAGTTGCAGTAGCCGCAACCGTATGTGGGCATTGCATTTATGTTGAATTGCATGCAATTGTAGCGTGACCTATGTAACACTGGGGTTACTTTGGTTCTTTAAGTTGTGTTGAGGACTTAAGGATTCAGTGAGTTAATTAAAGGGGTAATTAACTGGATAAAGGGTGCACATTTATTGTTGAGTGAGTGAGAGCTGTTATAGGAGAACAGTGTTGAGCTTGAGTGAGATACATCTCAGGTGCAAGTAATTGTCCATGTGACAACTAATTGGCCACTCTAGCTAATTATGTAATTAGCCTTCTCTTCATGAATTCACATAGTGGGAGAGGATCTGTCAGAGTCTGTCAGTATTTATGTTAACGTAATTTGCTCGGGACTAATTACCTTTCTGGGGTATAGCAGTTAGTGGCTCATGATAATTAGTGGAGTAATTAACGTCTGGAGTCTTGAGGACTCAGATGACTCGGTAAAGCAAGGTCATGGAGCTAGCATAAATCGTTATATTAATCATATCCTGTCTGAGGACAGTGGATTAATTGCACTCATGTTAATTAGGGTAATTAATTCCTCTCCCGTGAATTCACAGTGTTTGATGAGACCTGCTTAGGCAGTGCGGAGTGAGACGTATTTAGGTATGATTAATTATCTGTCCTGGTGACAGTTAATTAATTGCTTGGAGTTAATTAGGGTAATTAACACTCAGTAAAGTAAATATTGACACAGACTGTTGAGAAGCTACCAAGTTAGGGTAGGCTTAGTTAACGTAACTCAATGGGGATGTAATTAGTGGTCCGTTTGACCTTAATTAAGAATTACTCACTGAATACTTGCAAGGAGTCAAGTGTGATGTAATATAAGAGAGTTCTGAATTATTGTTAACAAGATGACTTGTGTTAAGAGAGACAAGTGTTAATGATTAACGTAGAGTATCATCATATTGTTGTCTATGAGAGACAATGGTTGTGATTAACGTAGTACTTTGTTGCTGACTGCTGTGATCAGTCAATTAACGTAATCAATCACATAATCAGTTTGGTAATTGATTAAGGCAATTTCTTTTGTTTATCGTCTGGTGACGAGAGTAAAGTAACTTTGGGATTGCTGGAGCTGTGTCCTAGAATCCCACCTTGCCTGACTTTGTTTACTGTTTACAACAAGGGTAACTTCTTGTAGGGAGTTGCAAAGAGTGTTCTCACTAGGTTGTGATAGGGGGGAGTCACTGTTGGACTACCCGCCCAGTTACGTGGGTCTCTCCTGGGGGGCGGGAGGACCCTTAAACTTGTGATTAGAGTATCTGTCACAGGGTAGCCGTGACAATATTGATTGCATGCTTGTGTCTTCAGTGAGCATCATTGTTCAGTTAGTTCACTTGTCAGCCCGATGTGTCAGCAGGATGGAGCCTGCTGTCATTTCTCGAGGGGCTGTTAAATAGCTGTGTTGCAATTGCCACTGGATGGACAATAACGTAACCACTCGCTGTGGTGTAACTTAGTCTGTGATATTTTCTTTTTGATTCGCAATATTGTGTCATCAGTGTGCACACCTGTGTTCAAGTTAGTTCAGTATGCAGCCACACAGCAAGGGTTGCTATTTAGCTGTTTGTTATCGTGCCACTGGATGGACATTAACGTAATGTAAACTCGGTAATGTAGTAGTTAGTCTCTTGTTATTAATAAATTGTTATGTTATAGAAAACGGTGTTTGATGTCAACCCTTCAACCATTCTTTTCCACCCATGTTCTGCTTTATACGATTGAAGTTGATGTGATCCTTTGATAAGACGGCTGTTCTTGGGAATTCGAATTCCAATTCATAGCGCCACATCAAATATAAATATTTGATTGTGAGAACCCGTCGGTTAGCCTTTATTAGTTTAACGTCCTGTTTAACTAGGAGGAACCAGCGGCCTATTGTGGACAGGTTTTCACCCCTAGTGGTGGAGGCCTGGCGGTTTGCTCCCGCTTTTCCTTTTTCTATTGGACTCATGCTTAACTGCCGTGAGCAGACTTTAAACTTGTAGTCCACCTCCTAAGGGAGGTAGGCGTAGAAAAAAATCTCACACCTGCAAGGTTCAGTCCTTGGACCCATACTGTTTTTTTATATATATAAATGATCTTCCAGATGGTATAGAATCATTCCTCATTGTTTGCTGATGATGCAAAAATTATGAGGAGGCTTAAGACGGAGGAAGACAGTATGAGACTACAAGATGACCTAGACAGACTGAATGAATGGTCCAACAAATGGCTACTAAAGTTCAACCCGAGTAAATGTAAGATAAGGAAACTAGGCAATGGGAAACAGGAGGCCAGACACAAGATACATAACGGGAGATGAAGTCCTTCATGAAACCGACAGAGAGAAGGATTTAGGAATTGATATCACACCAAACCTGTCTCCTGAAGCCCACATCAAAAGAATAACATCTGCGGCGTATGCGAGGCTGGTTAACATCAGAACTGCCTTCAGGAACCTGTGTAAGGAATCATTCAGAACCTTGTATACCACATATGTAAGACCAATCCTGGAGCATGCGGCCCCAGCATGGAGCCCGTACCTTGTCAAGCACAAGACGAAGCTTGAAAAAGTTCAGAGATGTGCCACTAGACTAGTCCCAGAACTAAAAGGCATGAGTTACAAGGAAAGGCGGCGGAAAATGCACCTCTCGGCACTAGAAGACAAAAGAGTAGGGGGAGACATGTTCACTACCCACAAAATTCTCAGAGGAATTGACAGGGTAGATAAAGATAACTATTTAACACGGGTGATATGCGAACAAGTGGACACGGGTGGAAACTGAGTACCCAAATGAGCCACAGGGACGTTAGAAGGGACTTTTTCAGTGTCAGAGTAGTTAACAGATGGAATGCATTAGGCAGTGATGTGGTGGAGGCTGACTTCATACACAGTTTCAAATGTAGATATGATAAGAGCCCAGAAGGCTCAGGAATCTGTACACCAGTAGATTGACTGTTAAGAGGCTGGGCCATAGAGCCAGAGCTCAACCCCCGCAAGCACAATTAGGTCAATACAATTAGGTAAGTACACACACACACAAACACACACACACACAAACACACACACACACACACACACACACACACACACACACACACACACACACACACACACACACACACACACACACACACACACACACACACACACACACACACACACACACACACACACACACACACACACACACACACACACACACACACACACACACACACACGCACACACACACAGTGTTAGACACACACACACTGTCCGTTTCACGAAATAGACAGAAAGAAAGATCTAGGAGTTGATATCACACCAAACCTGTCTCCTGAAGCCCACATAAAAAGAATAACATCTGCGGCATACGCAAGGCTGGCTAACATCAGAACTACTTTCAGAAACCTGAATAAGGAATCATTCAGAACCTTGTATACCTCATATGTAAGGCCAATACTGGAGTTTGCGGCCCCAGCATGGAGCCCGTACCTTGTCATGCACAAGACAAAGCTGGAAAAAGTTCAGAGGTATGCCACTAGGCTAGTCCCAGAACTAAGAGGCATGAGTTATGAGGAAAGGCTGCGTGAACTGCACCTCATGTCGCTGGAAGACAGAAGAGCTCGGGAAGACTTGATCACCACATACAAAATTCTCAAGGGAATTGACAGGGTAGACAAGGAAGGATTATTTAACACGGTTGGTACACACACAAGGGGACACAGGTGGAAGCTGAGTACCCAAATGAGCCACAGAGACGTTAGAAAGAACTTTTTCAGTGTCAGAGTAGTTAGTAAATGGAATGCCCAAGGAAGTGATGTGGTGGAGGCTGACACCATACACAGTTTCAACTGTAGATATGATTGAGCTCGAGAAGCTCAGGAATCTGTGCACCTGTACATTGACGTTTGATAGGCGGGACCAAAGAGCCAGAGCTCAACCTCCGCAAGCACAACTAGGTGAGTACAACTAGGTGAGTACAACTAGGTGAGTACACACACACAAGCACACACACACACACACTTCCAGTTAAACATACCTACTTGAACACAAGATTTCGCATCAGGAGAAAAACAACAACAAAGGAAAAGGTAACGAATATAAGGATGGGGGCGAAGGATTCACTACAAACGACAAGAAAGTGTGTGAGGAACTGAATAAGAAATTCCAGGAGGTCTTCACCTTAGAGCAAGGAGAGATTCCAGAGATAAGAGAGAGAATAGTTAACTAGGAACCACTAGAAGAGTTTGAGATTACCAGTGGGGAAGTAAAGAAGTAAAGAAGTGTTTACTAGAGTTGGATGTGACAAAGGCTATAGGCCCAGATGGAATCTCCCCTTGGATACTAAAGAAAGGAGCAGAAGCACTGTGCCTGCCACTCTCCATAGTGTATAACAAATCACTGGCAACAGGGAAACTGCCAGAAATTTGGAAAGCAGCTAATATAGTTCCGATATACAAGAAAGGGGATAGACAGGAGGTGCTGAATTACAGGCCAGTGTCCCTAACCTGCATACCATGCAAGCTGATGGAGAAGATTGTGCGAAGAAAGCTAATGGAACATCTTGAGCGAAAGAACTTTGTAACACTAATCAACATGGGTTCAGGGATGGCAAGTCCTGCCTCACATGGCTGATTGAATTCTAGGACCAGGCAACAAAAATCAGGCAAGAAAGAGAAGGGCGGGCAGACTGCATATTTTTGGATTGCCAGAAATCCTTTGATACAGTACCACACAAGAGGCTAGTGAAAAAGCTGGAGATGCTGGCTGGAGTGAAAGGGAAGGTACTCCGTTGGATAAGGGAGTACTTAAGTAACAAAGGACAGCGAGTCACTGTGAGGGGTGAGGTTTCGGATTGGCGTGACGTCACAAGTGTAGTCCCGCAGGGGTCAGTCCTTGGACCAATACTGTTTCTGATATATGTCAATGATCTACCAGAGGGTATAGAATCGTTTCTCTCAATGTTTGCTGGTGATGCAAAAATTATGAGGAGGATTGAAACCGAGGATGGCAGTAGGAGACTTCAGGACGACCTAGACAGACTGAATGAATGGTCCAACACATAGCTGCTAAAGTTTAACCCGAGTAAATGCAAAGTAATGAAACTAGGCGGTGGAAACAGGCTAGAGACAAGATAGAGAATGTGAGATGAAGTACTTAATGAAACGGAAAAAGAGAAAGATCTAGGAATTGATATCACACCAAACCAGTCACCTGAAGCCTACATAAAAGGAATTACGTCTGTGGCATATGCGAGGCTAGCTAACATCAGAAGAGCCTTCATTAACCTGTGTAAGGAATCCTTCAGAATATTGTATACCACATACGTAAGACCAATCCTGGAGTATGCGGCCCCCAGCATTGAACCCGTACCTTGTCAAGCGCAAGACGAAGCTGGAAAAAGTTCAGAGGTATGCCAATAGACTAGTCCCAGAACTAAGAGGCATGAGTTACGAGGAAAGGCTGCGAGAAATGCACCTTACGACACTGGAAGACAGAAAAGTGAGGGGAGACATGATCACTACCTTCAAAATCCTCAGGTGAATTGATTGGTAGACAAGGATAAACTATTCAACACTGGTGGTACGCGAACAAGGGGACGCAGAAGGAAACGTAGTACCCAAATGAGCCATAGATACATTAGAAAGTATTTTTTCTGTATCAGAGTAGTTAACAAATAGAATGCATTAGGCAGTGATGTGGTGGAGGCAGACTCCAGATTCAGTTTCAAATGTAGATTTGATAGAACCCAATAGGCTCGGGAACCTGTACACCAGTTGACTGACAGTTGAGAGGAGGAACCAAAGAGCCAAACACAACTAGATGAGTAAACTAGTCAAGCACAACTAGATGAGTAAAATTAGGTGAGTACACTCACACACAAAAAAATGAAGAGAAAGAGGAGGAGATACACTAAGCCTACTGGACTTGATCTTCTCCCAGAGTGAGGAAGACATTGAGAACTTAATACAAATACAAATAAAAATAAAAATTTTATTCAGGTAAAGTACATACATACAAGGTAAGATACAAAAGTTGATGAATTTATAGATAGAGCTAGTACATGCAATGCCTAAAGCCACTATTACGCAAAGTGTTTCGGGCAGGGGCAACTTAGAGGATGAAATACCACTAGGAGCAAGTGACCATTGTGTCCTGGTATTACACTACATGATGGTACACAGAACAGTGACCATAGGACCAGGAGTCAGGGAAGAGAGAGCAGACAATATAAAAGGAGATTACATGAAAGTAAGAGAGTATCTGGGAAGAGTACAGGAGAAGTAGGAACTTAAAGGGAAGACGGTCCAGGACCAAGTAAAACTGAGGTGCAAACAGGCAGAAGAGAGATTCATACCACCATTAAGAGTAAAAAGTAGAAAATATAATAACCCGTGGTTCAATAGTGCCAGGAAGCAAAGGCAAAAAGTAGGAGGGAGTGGAGGAAATACAGAAGGCAAAGTAAAGAGGTAATCCGGAATAGATGGAACAGGGGCCAGGAATGACTACATAAACATAAGAAAATTGGTAGAAAGAAACTATGAAAATGATATTGTCTTCAAATCAAAGATACAATTGAAACTCCTACATAGCCAATCATTTAAGAAGGAAAATGACAGTGAATGACCAAGTGACCATATTACGAAAAATGGGAGGCAAGAATATAAAAAATTACGAGGAGCTCAATGCCAGCTTCCATGGAGTGTTTACTACTGAGCCTGAATAGCTTCCATAGCTAGAAGAGGAAGCAGCCCCCTGACGAGAGACTACTAAATATTGAGGTATCAGCAGATGAAGTAAGAATACAACTAGCATCACTGGATGTAGCTAAAGCTACTGGGCGTGAGAGAGTATCACCACGGCTGTTATAAGAAGCATCACAGGCCCTCAACTTACCTCTAGCACTAATCTTTAATAAGTCACTTTCAATGGAGGAATTGCCTAGCTGCTAGAAGAAGGCAAATGTGGTGCCAATCTACAAGGAAGATAGAGAAGAGGCACTTAACTACACACCAGTGTCACAAGCATCCCTTCCAAAGTACTTGAACGAATTATAAGGGTAAGACTAGTTGCACACCTAGAAAGAATTAGGTTTGAAAAGTAAACAATAACATGGCTTTAGAGAAGGGAAATCATGCCTGAAGAATCTCCTGGAATTTTAGGATAGAGTAACGAAAATAAGGCAAGATTGAGAAGTCTGGACAGATTGCGCATTTTGGACTGGTAAAAACCCTTTTATACAATACCACTCATGAGGTTAGTATACAAACTTGAGAGACAAGCGGGAGTAGACAAAAAAGCACCGTCATGGGTAAGGAATTACCTGACAGACAGGTGTCAGAGAGTAAAAGGGAGGGGCGAGGAGTCGGATTGGCGTAGATTAACAATCAGGGTGCCTCAAGGATCGGTGCTGGGTCCTATACTATTCCTCATTTATGAAACTGACTTGACTGTAGGAGTCGACTCTTATATATCAATGTTTGCAGATGACGTAAAACTCATGAGGAGGGTTAAAACAGATGAGGTTTGTAAGATTATCTCAGATGATTTGATCAGGTTCCAGAGCTGGTCCGAGAAATGGCTGCTAGAGTTTAACACCAGCAAGTATAAGGTGATGGAAACAGGATCAGGAGCCTAGAGATCAAAAGGGCCATTACATGATGAAGGAAAACTACCTTCCTATAACGACTAGAGAAAATAAACTTTGGAATGAACATAACACCAAACCTAATTCCAGAGAGACATATGAATAGTTAACGTCAGCCGCATACTCAACGCTGGCAAATATAAACTTATTTCAACGCTGGCAAAAGTCTGAACAGCCTTCATGAACTTCAATAAGGAGGCTTTCAGATTGCTGTCCAAGAGCTCTTGGGCCTCTAGCGGGGTCTATGAGCTAGAGCTCGATCCAACAGGCACAACTAGCTGAGTACACACACCCACACCGGCAGAGGCAGAAACAAATGGCCAGAGTTTCTTTTACTCTGGTGCACCTGTTCACCTAACAATAAATAGGTACCTAACAGAGACAGCTACTACGGGCTGCTCCCTGAGAAAGTGTGTGTGCACGTGTGTTAGAGAGAAATAAATATAGTAAATGTGATAGCTCGATAGAAAGGCGTGTTCACCTAGTTGTGTGTGTGTGTTTACTCACCTAATTGTACTTACCTAATTGTGCTTGCGGGGGATGAGCTCTGGCTCTGGTGTGTGTGTGTGTGTGTGTGTGTGTGTGTGTGTACTCACCTATTTGTACTCACCTATTTGTGCTTGCGGGGGTTGAGCTTTGGCTCTTTGGTCCCGCCTCTCAACTGTCAATCAACTGGTGTACAGATTCCTGAGCCTAGTGGGGTCTGTCATATCTACATATAAAACTGTGTATGGAGTCAGCCTCCACCACATCACTGCCTAATGCATTCCATCCGTTAACTACTCTGACACTGAAAAAGTTCCTTCTAACGTCTCTGTGGCTCATGTGGGTACTCAGTTTCCACCTGTGTCCCCTTGTTCGCGTCCCACCAGTGTTGAATAGTTCATCCTTGATTACCCGGTCGATTCCTCTGAGGATTTTGTAGGTTGTGATCATGTCTCTACTTGCTCTTCTTTCTTCCAGTGTCGTAAGGTGCATTTCCCGCAGCCTTTCCTCGTAACTCATGCCTCTTAGTTCTGGGACTAGTCTAGTTGCATACCTTTGGGCTTTTTCCAGCTTCGTCTTGTGCTTGACAAGGTACGGGCTCCATGCTGGGGCCGCATACTCCATGATTGGTCTTACATATGTGGTGTACAAGATTCTGAATGATTCCTTACACAGGTTCCTGAACGCTGTTCTGATGTTAGCCAGCCTCGCATATGCCGGAGACGTTATTCTTTTTATGTGGGCTTCAGGAGACAGGTTTGGTGTGATATCAACTCCTAGATCTTTCTCTCTGTTCGTTTCATTAAGTACTTCACCGCCTATTCTGTATCCTGTGTCTGGCCTGGCCTGTGTGTGTGTGTGTGTGTGTGTACTCACCTAGTTGTGCTTGCGGGGGTTGAGCTCTCGCTCTTTGGTCCCGCCTCTCAACCGTGTGTGAGTGCGTGTGTGTGTACTCACCTATTTGTGCTTGCAGGATCGAGCATTGACTCTTGGATCCCGCCTTTCCAGCAATCGGTTGTTTACAGCAATGACTCCTGTCCCATTTCCCTATCATACCTAGTTTTAAAAGTATGAATAGTATTTGCTTCCACAACCTGTTCCCCAAGTGCATTCCATTTTTCCACAACTCTCACGCTAAACGAAAACTTCCTAACATCTCTGTGACTCATCTGAGTTTCCAGTTTCCATCCATGTCCCTTCGTTCTGTTATTATTACGTGTGAACATTTCATCTATTTCCACTTTGTCAATTCCCCTGAGTATTTTATATGTCCCTATCATATCTCCTCTCTCCCTTCTTTTCTCTAGTGTCGTAAGGTTCAGTTCCTTCAGACGCTCTTCATATCCCATCCCTCGTAACTCTGGGACAAGCCTCGTCGCAAACTTCTGAACCTTCTCCAGTTTCTTTATGTGTTTCTTCAGGTGGGGGCTCCATGATGGCTCGGCATACTCTAAGACGGGTCTCCCGTAGGCAGTGTAAAGCGCCCTAAAAGCCTCCTCATTTAGGTTTCTGAATGAAGTTCTAATTTTCGCCAGTGTAGAGTACGCTGCTGTCGTTATCCTATTTATATGTGCCTCAGGAGTTAGATTAGGTGTCACATCCACTCCCAGGTCTCTTTCTCGAATCGTTACAGGTAGGCTGTTCCCCTTCATTGTGTTCTGTCCCTTTGGTCTCCTGTCACCTGATCCCATTTCCATAACTTTACATTTACTGGTGTTAAACTCCAGTAGCCATTTCCCTGACCATCTCTGCAACCTGTTTAAGTCCTCTTGGAGGATCCTACAATCCTCGTCTGTCACAACTCTTCTCATTAATTTTGCGTCATCCGCAAACATTGACATGTATGATTCCACTCCTGTAAACATATCATTTACGTAAATTAGAAAGAGGATTGGTCCCAGCACCGATCCTTGAGGTACTCCACTTGTTACTGTTCGCCAGTCCGACTTCTCGCCCCTTACCATTACCCTCTGGCTCCTTCCTGTTAGGTAGTTCTTCACCCATACTAGGGCCTTTCCGCTTACTCCTGCCTGCCTCTCTAGTTTGTATAGCAGTCTCATGTGCGGTACTGTATCAAAGGCCTTTTGGCAGTCAAGAAATATGCAGTCTGCCCAGCCTTCTCTGTCCTGCCTTATCCTTGTTACTTTATCATAGAATTCTAAAAGGTTTGTTAGGCATGATTTCCCTGTCCAGAACCCATGTTGGTGCTTGTTTACAAACCCAATGCTCTCCAGGTTCTCAACAAGTCTTAGCCTAATTATTCTTTCAAGTATTTTGCAGGGGATACTTGTCAGTGATACGGGTCTGTAGTTAAGTGCATCCTCCCTATCACCTTTTTTGAAAATCGGTACGACATTTGCCTCCTTCCAGCAACAGGGCAATTCTCCCGACATAAGTGACTCATTAAAGATCATTGCCAGAGGCACGCTGAGAGCCTGCGCTGCCTCTTTAAGTATCCGCGGTGATACTTTGTCTGGTTCAACAGCTTTATTTGCATCCAGTGTTGTCAACTGTTTCATTACCTCCTCTGCTGTAACCTCTATATCTGATAGTCTTTCATCTTGGGTAATCGCTTCTAACAATGGGAGCTGCTCAGGCTCGGTTGTGAACACTCCATGGAATTTTGCATTCAGTACCTCGCAGATTTCCTTGTCGCTTTCTGTATATGCCCCTTCTGTTTTCCTCAGTCTTGCCACTTGGTCATTTACCGACATCTTCCTTCTTATATGGCTATGTAGTAATTAAGGTTGCTTTTTCGCTTTGACTGCAATATCATTCTCATAATTTCTTTCCGACACTCGTCTTATGTTAATGTAATCATTCCTAGCTCTGTTACATCTAATCCTGTTGTCCTCTGTCCTTTGTCTTCTGTACTTCCTCCACTCCCTCCTGCTTCTCACCTTTGCTTCCTGACACTGTCTATTAAACCATGGGTTATTATATTCCCTCCTGCTTTTTTCCTTTATTGTTGGAATAAATCTCTCTTCAGCCTCCTTGCATTTCAATATGACTTGGTTCATCATACCTTGCATTGTTTTTCCTCTAAGTTCTTCCTCCCACTGCACTTCTCCCAGGTAGTCCCTTATCCTTCTGTAGTCCCCTTTTCTGTAATCAAGTCTCCTTTCCCGGACCTCTTGTCCTTTGGTCACAATTTTAAGCTCCATCATGTGGTCAAAGACTAGGACACAATGGTCACTAGCTCCTAGTAGTATTTCATGTTTCAACTGCTCGATGTCTTCTACATTCTGGGTGAAAATGAGATCTAATAGGCTGGGCGTATCCCCTCCTCTTTTCCTAGTATCTTCTTTCACATGCTGTGTTAGAAAATTCCTGTCAATAACGTCTACTAGCTTCGCTCCCCAGGTCTCCTCCCCGCCATGGGGATTCCTCGTTTCCCAATCTATCTCTCCGTGATTTAGGTCCCCCATGACCAGCAGCTTCGCTCTCATTCTATGCGCTATAGTTGCTCTCCTCTGCAGTTCATCTATACATGTCTTGTTGCTGTCCTCATACTCCTGCCTGGGCCTTCTACTGTTTGGTGGGGGATTGTAGAGTATCAAGATTACAATCTTCTTCCCATCCACTGTCAGAGTTCCATGTATGAAGCTCGTGCTTTCATTGGTACCCGGATTTTCCAGCTCATCAAACTTCCATTTCCGCTTTATTAGGAGTGCCACTCCTCCTCCCTGTCTCTGTGTCCTTTCTTTTCTTATCACCTGGTACCCCTCTGGAAAGATTGCATCCGAGATCATGCCATTTATTTTAGTTTCGACTATTGCCACTATGTCTGGGTCTGCCTCACTAACTCTTTCTTTTATCTCTTCTGCTTTATTGGCTACCCCATCAGCATTGGTGTACCAAAGCTAGAGACTCTTCTTGGAAACTCGGGTGTCAGAGTTTCCCCTTTCACCGGGGGTCTAGGGGGAACTGGGGGGTGTCTGGAGGGCGAGTGGTGTGTGTGTGTGTTTGTGTGTGTGTGTGTGTGTGTGTGTGTGTGTGTGTGTGTGTGTGTGTGTACTCACCTAGTTGTGTTTGCGGGGGTTGAGCTCTGGCTCTTTGGTCCCGCCTCGCAACCGTCAATCAACAGGTGTACAGATTCCTGAGCCTATTGGGCTCTATCATATCTACACTTGAAACTGTGTATGGAGTGTGTGTGTGTGAGTGTGTGTGTGTGTGTGTGTGTGTGTGTGTGTGTGTGTGTGTGTGTGTGTGTGTGTGTGTGTGTGTGTGTGTGTGTGTGTGTGTGTGTGTGTGTGTGTGTGTATTTGCAACTTATCTACTTGCAGTTGAAAATATTAGAGGTATCAAGTGAAAGAAAACGTGCCCAAACGGCTCCGTCCAGCTTGGGAATTGGCTGCTCCATATGTAACATGCCCATTGGACTTGAAATGGACGTGTGATAGTTTGCGCACATATGATCACTCCCTCTATAGAGGCTGGCATTTTCATGTCAATATACATATCCACTTAAGTACAAGTGTAATATTTCGTATTTATTACGAGATATAATTCATATGTGTCAATATAATACAATATGGTGTCTTTCTGAGCCACATCAAGTACCACCTGCAGGATGGGTATAGTGTGCCCCTGTAACCCTTCCACTACCACCAGCAGGATGGGTATAGTGTGCCCCTGTAACCCTTCCACTACAACCAGCAGGATGGGTATAGTGTGTCACTGTAACCCTTCCACTACCACCTGCAGGATGGGTATAGTGTGTCTCTGTAACCCTTCCACTACCACCTGCAGGATGGGTATAGTGTGTCTCTGTAACCCTTCCACTACCACCTGCAGGATGGGTATAGTGTGCCCCTGTAACCCTTCCACTACCACCTGCAGGATGGGTATAGTGTGCCTCTGTAACCCTTCCACTACCACCTGCAGGATGGGTATAGTGTGCCCCTGTAACCCTTCCACTACCACCTGCAGGATGGGTATAGTGTGCCCCTGTAATCCTTCCACTACCACCTGCAGCATGGCTATGTGCTACATAATAAATCAAATCTCATAAGGACGACCGCGGCGCAATTACAAACCCTGACGTCAACTTTACTGCAGCGCCTCTGTGACGCCATGATTGTAAACACGGATATCTTAGCTGAAGAGCGAGCGGGAACCTTGGTTACCTTGCGATGATTTCGAGGCCTAACCTCCCCGCGGCCCGGTCCTCGGCCAGGACTCCCGGAAAACCCAGCAGAGACGAGGCTAAAACTAGGGTGATGTCAGCAGTGTGTACGTCAGGGAAGTCTCAAGAGTGTTTGTGCAGGTCGGTTTTCACATTAAAACTTTACCGAGAAGGGCGAGAATATTGGGCAGCGTCACTCGTCCTTAGAGTAAACATACAGTCATTGCAGCATGGCGGAATGTTTATGCACCTCAACAATAGGAGGAAAACCAACTGGTTATATTATTTTTTGTTTAGTTCTTTTATGCTATATATATACTCGTCCTGTGAGTGATGCTTGTGAATACCAGACTCAACTGCCTCTCAAGAGGGCTTCTGAGTTCCCAAGACCACGTATCCTGTATGGCCTCTTAGACCACTTAGAATATTAGGTCAACCCAGGCCTAATCTTCACCTGAAGCAATTAAATAAACAAATAAATGATTAACTTAATTATAATTAAAAAGAGATATACACAAAGAAACAAAATGACAAATAAAACTACGAAAACCTTTTGTGAAGCAAGCAGTGGAGGAAGCTTGATGTTTAAGGAAGCCAAACTTGATGTTTAAGGAAGCCACTTTGAACAAGCCCGAGTCACCAGCTTAAAAAGCCAGACCAACGGCAGCAGCCCAACACTTAATTTTTCACCAGCCAGCCAGGCTGATGTTTCAACTCAGTAACCAAACACACATCTGTAACACAGACGAAACACAACTACAGCAAGTCCAAAATTGACAGAACACTAAGATTTACAACTCACTCATGCTCCATCCTCATCCTTCGTTTCCTGTATTTCTAACACTTTATTCCTCTCCCTCACCCCCTTTCCAAATCCTTTAATCAAAAAAAGCTATATATAAATAACGAAGGGAAGCACTTCCTTTCATATCTCTGTGGATTTTCCACATAAAATGATCAGTGTTTTGTGATCGTCAATTGCATATATATATATATATATATATATATATATATATATATATATATATATATATATATATATATATATATATATATATATATATATATATATATATATATATATATATATATATGTCGTACCTAATAGCCAGAACGCACTTCTCGGCCTACTATCCAAGGCCCGATTTGCCTAATAAGCCAAGTTTACCTGAATTAATATATTTTCTCTAACTTTTTTCTTATGAAATGATAAAGCTACCCATTACATTACGAATGAGGTCAATTTTTTTTTATTGGAGTTAAAATTAACGTAGATATATGACCGAACCTAACCAACCCTACCTAACCTAACCTATCTTTATAGGTTAGGTTAGGTTAGGTAGCCGAAAATGTTAGGTTAGGTTAGGTTAGGTAGGTTAGGTAGACGAAAAACAATTAATTCATGAAAACTTGGCTTATTAGGCAAATCGGGCCTTGCATAGTAGGCATAGAAGTGAGTTCTGGCTACTAGGTACGACATATATATATATATATATATATATATATATATATATATATATATATATATATATATATATATATATATATATATATGTCGTACCTAATAGCCAGAACGCACTTCTCTGCCTACTATGCAAGGCCCGATTTGCCTAATAAGCCAAGTTTTCATGAATTAATTGTTTTTCGACTACCTAACCTACCTAACCAAACCTAACCTAACTTTTTTCGGCTACCTAACCTAAAAAGATAGGTTAGGTTAGGTTAGGTAGGGTTGGTTAGGTTTGGTCATATATCTACGTTAATTTTAACTCCAATAAAAAAATATTGACCTCATACATAATGAAATGGGTAGCTTTATCATCTCAAAAGAAAAAAAATTGAGAAAATATAATAATTCAGGAAAACTTGGCTTATTAGGCAAATCGGGCCTTGCATAGTAGGCCGAGAAGTGCGTTCTGGCTACTAGGTACGACATATATATATATATATATATATATATGTCGTACCTAGTAGCCAGAACGCACTTCTCGGCCTACTATGCAAGGCCCGATTTGCCTAATAAGCCAAGTTTTCCTGAATTAATATAATTTCTCTAATTTTTTTCTTATGAAATGATAAAGCTACCCATTTCATTAAGTATGAGGTCAATTTTTTTTTATTGGAGTTAAAATTAACGTATATATATGACCGAACCTAACCAACCCTACCTAACCTATCTTTATAGGTTAGGTTAGGTTAGGTAGCCAAAAAAGTTAGGTTAGGTTAGGTTAGGTAGGTTAGGTAGTCGAAAAACAATTAATTCATGAAAACTTGGCTTATTAGGCAAATCGGGCCTTGCATAGTAGGCATAGAAGTGCGTTCTGGCTACTAGGTACGACATATATATATATATATATATATATATATATATATATATATATATATATATATATATGTCGTACCTAGTAGCCAGAACGCTCTTCTCAGCCTACTATGCAAGGCCCGATTTGCCTAATAAGCCAAGTTTTCATGAATTAATTGTTTTTCGGCAACCTAACCTACCTAACCTAACCTAACCTAACTTTTTTTGCTACCTAACCTAACCTAACCTGTAAAGATAGGTTAGGTTAGGTTAGGTAGGGTTGGTTAGGTTCGGTCATATATCTACGTTAATTTTAACTCCAATAAAAAAAAATTACCTCATACATAATGAAATGGGTAGCTTTATCATTTCATAAGAAACAAATCAGAGAAAATATATTAATTCAGGAAAACTTGGCTTATTAGGCAAATCGGGCCTTGCATAGTAGGCCGAGAAGTGCGTTCTGGCTACTAGGTACGAGATATATATATATATATATATATATTGTGACGGGAAAGTGTTGGAGTGTTGATGTTCAGCAGTCCTCCAATGGCAGGTGTCAAAGCCTGGTTACACTTTAAACAAAAATATAGACTGCTTGCCTGTTGTCTGTGATAAGTTAGAGGGAGGAACACGTAAAACACAAAATGTGAACAATGAAACTTTAATATATTTACTTTAAACATAAATGAAAATAAAGACAAATCTCGGGAAGTTAAATTACAGTTAAATAATAAAGAAAATGCAAGGACAATGTGAAATACAAAATTACAATGTTAAATTGGTGCTGAGAATATCGGCTATGGCTGAAATCTCCCTTCGTATACGAGCTAATGAGCTAGTATGCCAGAGAGAGATGTCAACCGTAAGAGCACAAGGAATATTCTGAAGTGGTTAGCTGATCAGGCTCAGACGTCAATTCGTGTAGAGGGCGCTGAGGTGCTGTGTGCAGGTGCACGGCTGGCGAGTCACCAATCAGAGGTAGGCAAGCTGATGAAGGGTAGTTAGCTGGTTTGATGACGAGCCGGTGCGTGGAGGGTGTGTGGAGTAGGGGGGATCTTGAATACGTTTTGCCTCCTGGTCAAAACATTTTGTGCTACTGGTGACGTATCTTGAATGTAACATCTTATACTTGTGTCTTTGGCGTAACTTAAAGTAGGGAAGAGCAGGCTCAATCTCTCTTGAAAGAAATTATCGTCACAACTCTCCCCTGAAGCCTGCGGTTCCGGTGAAGTTACGTCTTCAGGAGGTAGAGTGGTAGGTGGAGCTGCCTCTACCTCATAGACTCTGGAGAGGGCGTCTGCTATGATGTGGTCAGACCCCTTGATGTAGAGATCTACAGGTTGAAAGTCTGCAGATATCAAGCCCATCGTCGAAGCCGTCGGTTGTTGAATTGGGCTTGCTGCAGGAAGTGTAGGGGGTTGTGGTCTAAGTAGATGGTGGTAGACCGAGCACTTTGCAGGGACAATTTGAAGTGCTGCAAGTTCAGGACGATGAGTAGCTCCCTGTCGATTGTGCTGTAGTTCCTTGTAGCTGTAGTCGCTAATAGGTAGATTCTCCTCGCCTCGTTGTTGCATTAGGTCACCCCCGATGCCGGTACCACTGGCGTCGACATGGAGGATGAAAGGCTTCGTGATATCTGGCGAGGTGAGAATAGGATTAGAACATGGCAAAGGAGCACTATTTTAGTCCTGTAAATTGGGATGAAGATCAGGTAGGATTTCCGATTTGGAAAGCACCAATTTAGTGTTAATGCTTTCGGGAGAAGCAGGGAAGGTTTCACTGTGGAGGTATGGACCTTTAGATGTAGAGACAGATATCAGCACAGTGGGGGGAATACCTTGATACTGCTTCAGGAGGTTGACGTGGCACAACTGGGTCCTCCGCCGCCTATCGGGAGTCTCAAGAACGTAGTTGTTGTTGTTCCTGCACTCCTTGATACGGTAGGGTCCTGAAAACTTTTTTTTCAATGGAGAACCCGGGATAGGAAGGTATGCCAATACGAAGTCTCCTGGTTTAAATTTCCTTAATTTGCTGCATTGGTCAAAATGAGTCTTCATCTTCTCCTGGGCTTTCAATAGGTTGTCATTAGCAAATTTACGTACTCTTTCTAGAATGTGTTTTAGGTTTTGAAGAAACCGAGGCACATTCTGATGGTCACTGAAGGTGGCATTACGTAGAGAGTCCTTGAAAGCTTTGAGAGGAGTACGGCACTTACGTCCGTAGAGCATCTCATAAGGAGATACTCCTAGTGACTCATTGGGGAGACTTCGAAAAATGCACATTATGAAATCAAGTTGTCTATCCCAGTCCTTCAAAGTCTCATTGCAGAATTTCTTTAGGAGTGCTTTAATAGTCTGATGACTACGTTCAAGAGAACCTTGTGAAGCAGGATGATAGGGCCTGGACAGTACCTGTGTGATGTTGAACTCCTCCAGAGTCTTCTTGAAGAGATCACTGGTGAAGGTGGTGCCACAGTCACTTTGAACCTCTCTTGGAAATCCATACTGGGTGAAGATGTTCAATAGGTGTTTCACCACAGTAGCAGCCGTAATGTTCTTTACTGGAACTGCTATGGGAAACCTGGTGGTAGGACACATAATAGTTATTATATGTGCGTTGCCAGAACTGGTCCGGGGTAAAGGACCAACACAGTCAATGATGAGTCTGTGGAAAGGTTCCGCAGGCACCTGGATGGGTTTCAGTGGAGCCTGGGGGATAGAGATGTTGGGTTTACCTGCCATCTGACATACATAACACTCTCGTACGTATTTCTTTACGTCTTTTACCATACCTGGCCAGTAGTAGTCCTGTCTGATTCCGTGGTAGGTTTTGTTGAAACCATAGTGAGAAAGAGCTCCGTGGGCCAGGTGTAGAATATCGGGCCGTATGCTGGTGGGAATCACTAGTTGTTCGACATTGGCCCAATCATCATCCTCCTTCAGCTTGCTGGGTTTGTATCTGCGGTAGAGCAACTCATTCTCTAGGAAGAACCCAGGGATACTGTCAGGTTGAGTCTCAGCCTGGAAGAATAACGGTGTTAATGATTGATCTTCCCTCTGTAACTTACGGAACTCCAACTTGGTAAGATTTGGAGGTAGATTCTGAGGGTCTTGAGGGACAGCGGTAGCAGTAGAGTCAGCTGATTGCGCTCGTGCAGCTTGTGCACGGGTGGTCACCAAAACCGGAGGAGAAACTTTATCACTTTCTTGAACCTCTGCTGGAACATATTCAAAGATGGGATTATCCATTACAGAAGTACACACCTGGGGTTTGTCCGTGATGATCAGGTTGGGCGGTTGCAGATCTTCTGCCAAGTCGTTGCCAAGGAGAAGTTGCACTCCAGGCATGGGAAAAGGCTTTTCCCTGATGGCGACTTGGACTTCACCGGTCACGAAGGGACAATCCAGGTGGACTCTGGCAAGTGGATATGGAGTGGTAGCAGTGAGGTCAGTGATAAGGACGGTTTCTCCGGTGTAGGCGACGTTAGACACAGCCGATTTTAACATAATGGACTGAAGAGCCGCTGTGTCCCTCAAGATCTTCAATTTGAACCTTCCCTCCGAATCTGTACCGTTGGTAGAGACAGTTCCAGGATACAGGTGTTTACTGAAGAGAGAAAGATCATTAACATTAACACCAACATTCATTACAGGCTTACCGGACTTAGGAGGAGTCTGTTTGGGTTTAGTAGATTCATTGCTCTTGTATTGAGCCTTCACACATCTGTCTATGGTATGTCCATAGAGTTTGCAATACTTACAATACAATTGTGAGCTCGCTTCGTCTGTACTCACTTTATCGTTGTACCAAGACTTCTTACTGGGAGGTGGTTCTGGTGTCAGCCGGTGGATGAGGCTGTAGGTGTCAGCCGACTTCGCACATTTGATGTAGTCGGTTTCTTCTTTATCTGCTAGATATAAACGGACGGAAGGGGGAACACGTCTCAAGAATTCCTCAACTAGCATGAGGTTGGTGAGTTCTGCAAATGTAGAGACATGTGCTGCTTCCAACCATATCATAAAATATCTTTTCTTGGTATTAGCAAATTCTAGAAAGGTGGTGGTACTTGCCTTTAGATGGTCACGGAATTTTCGTCGGTAGCTTTCGGTGGAGAGAAGGTAGGCGTCCAACACCGCTTGCTTCAAGGTCTGGTAGTCATTCTCAGACGCTAAGGTACTGAGAGTAACTGCAGCTCTACCTGTAAGATGCACTCTGAGAAAGGTAGACCATTGGTCAGCAGGCCAGCGAAGTTTATTAGCTAGGGTCTCAAAGGTGGTAAAAACGACATCAATCTCTGTCTCAACGAATGGTGGCATTAACTTACTTGCATGGGAGACATTGAAACTTACTGGAAGACTGGCGGTAACTTGCTGGCGTTGAGGGAGGTGTGTAGTTTCCAACGTGAGTTCTTGTTGACGACATTCTATAGCCATTGCCGCTTGTTGTTTGTCATGCTCGCGTTGTATCTCCAGGTGGTGTTGTTTTGCTTCAGGCTGTACTCGTTCACGCTCACGGAGTAGGACCATCTCACGTTCTTGTTCTTCTTTCCTCAAGGCGGCCTCTCGTTCTTGTTCTTCTTTCCTCAAGGCGGCCTCTCGTTCTTGTTCTTCTTTCCTCAAGGCGGCCTCTCGTTCTTGCTCTTCTTTCCTGATTGCAGCTTCTCTTTCTTTTATTTGTAGAGCTTCTTTTGCCAGGGCCGCCTCTCTTTCTTGCTCTTCTTTCCTTATTGCGGCTTCTTCTTTTCGCTGTTCGAGGGCTTCCCTTTGTTGCTCTCGCTCGATCTTGGCAAGTTCTAGTTTGAGTTTCATAGTTGCCAAATCAGGTTTATCTGCAGTAGAGTAAGTTTCGTGAGTTTCAGAGTCAATCTTCCTTTCATCTAAGAGGTAATCCATGATTAGGTTATGGAATTCATTTTTGTTGGCTCCATGGGGAACATCTAGTTGATACTCGTGTGCAAGAGTTTGTAATTCAGTTCTCTTGGCACGACACAAGGTCCCTATTTCACCAGCTGGATCGTTACGGAAAGCTTGAAGACGAAACATGGTGAAAGATAGCAAATAAATGTACACGAATATAATTGTGATATGGTAAATGTCAGAAACAGGATAACGTGGCAACTGGTAACTATCCTGTGGAATTTTAATCTTTAACAATTAAAGTTAATTATAGGATGGTAAATGATTAGTCAATCAAAGTCGCAGGAAATCTTGTACCCGGTACTCAATGTAAGAGAATAAGGGCAAGAAAATCCTACTAAATGAGTGAAACTGAGTTTCTAAAACAAATGAAACATTTAATTGCTCGAAAAGTGAATTAGGTAGTCCAAGAATGTAGGCATACCTTGCCAAGTCTCTATAGGACATAAGCAAGGGTTTCCCACTAAATGAATATGATACTTACAGAATCAGCGAACTTTGTGCTCTGTAAAAAAGAAAGCTAATTCCCGACCTAAGTAAATATCATCATCTCTGACCGACGTGTAGGGGTGCGAGTGTCAACTGGTGACGAGAACTGCTGCTGAGGTCCCAACTCAGCAACAAAGTCCGTGCTTGAGGAACTATGGCCCTCTTTTCCTCCTTCGGTCGGATTGCAGAAGATAGGGTGCTTTGACCCAGAGACAAACCAAAGTACCAGGGTACCACAATGATGATCTGCCGAAAATATGAGAAATATCCTAGGGACAAAAAGTGGTAATCACGAGTAATAACACGGAGGGAGAGATGACCAATTAAGAGAATGACTGCGGCCTACAGTCACCACGTAATCCAAAGTTATCTCACACTCACTATGTGCTACTCTCGGAATGCACAATACACACAGCACCATATAAATATAATAATTAATGATAATATTGAAAGGCTACTTTAACAAAGTGAAGTACGCTTACCACAAATTGACGTTCTGGTACTTGTACCTGAGTGAAGCATCCCGGACAGGCCCCCATTAAAATGTGACGGGAAAGTGTTGGAGTGTTGATGTTCGGCAGTCCTCCAATGGCAGGTGTCAAAGCCTGGTCACACGTTAAACAAAATTATAGATTGCTTGCCTGTTGTCTGTGATAAGTTAGAGGGAGGAACACGTAAAACACAAAATATGAACAATGAAACTTTAATATATATACTTTTAAATATAAACAAGCTATATTTACTCACAGTACCCGTCTATCACCGTAGACAGCAGAACAGACGTGATTGGTTCAATTATAATGAAAATTGTAGTTGTCAGGTCCCACATGGGTTGTGAAATTTACCTACTATTGTCCATGCTCTCAGAATATTATAGATCACCTACATCCTATTGAAGCCTCGTAGTTTTGTTTTAAGAAATATTAGTTGTTCTTAGTAAATTATAATAAGCACTATAATTTATTATATAAAATAAAAGTGTTTCACCAATCATCATTATATACACTAGTTTATGCTTTAAAAATCTTTAAAGACTGTATTGTAGGAACGTCAACAGAAAACGACGTTACGTTGGAATGTCTATGGGGTAAACTGCTACAAACAGGATGGTATAGTGTATATTACCTATTGAAGGATGGGTATAGGGTTCACTACCATCTATTAGGTGGGTAAGGGGTCCATACCACTTTTAGGATAGGTCTGGGCCCAACAACTGCCCATAGGATGGGTATGGGGACCACTATCATCCACAGGATGCGTATGGGGTCCACAACCGCCTTTTGGATGGGTATATGGTCCTCTACCACCCACAGGATGAGTATGGCGTCCACTACCGCCACTGCAGGATGTACTGTCCCTAGCTGCAGGATTGGTATGGGGTCCACTACTGCCCACAGGATTGGTTTGGTGAACCACTATCATCTACAGGATGAGTATGGAGTCCACTACTTCCCACTAAATGGGTATATGTTCCACTTCCGCCCAAAGGATGTGTGTGGCGTCCACTATACCGCCCACAGGATGGGTATGGGGGTCCACAATCACCCACAGGATGAAAATTGTATCTACTACCGCCCACAGGATGGGTATGGCCTACATTGCCGTCCACAGCATGAGAATAGGGTCCAGTACCGTCCACGAAATGGGTATATGCTTAACTACCGCAGACAGGATTAGTATATCGTCTACTACCGCCTACAGGATGGGTATGGGGATAACTACAACCCATAGAACACGTTTGGGGTCCACTACCGCCCTCAGGGCGGGTAGTGGGTCCATTACCGCCCACATGATGGGTATGGCGCCCACATAATAAGTATTGTGTCCACTACCTCCCAAAGGTTTGGTATGGCCTCCACTGCCACATAAGGATGAGTATAGGGGTCCAGTACCGCCCACGCGATGGGCATGGGTCCATTACCGTCCACAATATGCCTATTGACGTCATGTATACCGCCTACAGGATATGCATGGGGTCCACTATATACCGCCCATACGATGGGTTTGGGGACCACTATCATCCACAGGATGGTCCACTACCGCCGACAGGATGGCTTTGGGGACCACTATCATCCACAGAATGAGTATGGGGACCACTATCATCCACAGGATGGGTATGGGGGTCCACTACCGCTCACAGGTTGGGAATGGGGGTCATGTCCATCCACAGGATAGGTATATGCGCCACTGTTACCCACTAGATGGGTATGGGGTCACTACCACCCACAGGATGAGCATGGGGGTTCACTACCACCCACAGGATTGGTATTGGGTACACTCCCGTCCACAGGATGGGTATGAGGTCCATTAAATCAAATCAAATCAAATCAAATGTTTATTTAGGTAAGGAATTATTGCCTACAGGATGGCTATGGGGTCACTACCACCCACATGATGGGTATGAGGCCCACTCCCGCCCGCAGGATGGGTATTGGGGCCACGTCCATCCACAGGATGAGTATATGCTCCACTACCGCCCAGAAAATGAGTATGGGGTTCACTACCGCCCAGAAAATGAGTATGGGGTGCACTACCGCCCAGAAAATGAGTATGGGGTGCACTACCACCAGGAAAATGAGTATGGGGTGCACTACCACCAGGAAAATGAGTATGGGGTGCACTACCACCAGGAAAATGAGTATGGGGTGCACTACCATCAGGAAAATGAGTATGGGGTGCACTACCACCAGGAAAATGAGTATGGGGTGCACTACCGCCCACAGGATGGGTATGAGGTCCACTACCGCCCACATGATGGGTACTGGGTCGACAACCACTCACAGGATGGGTATGAGGGGGAGCCATTACCACCCACAGGATGGGTATTGGGTCACTACCGCCCACAGTATAGGCATGGGGTCCACTTCCGCCCGCAGGATGGGTATGGGGTCCATTACCACTCACAGGATGGGTATGGGGTTCAATACCGCCCACAGGATGGGTATTAGGTCCAATATCGCCCACAGTTTAGGTATGGGGTCAGTGAAAGAACAGGTATTGAAACTTAGAACAGGCATACAGAGAATAACAGAGAGGTATGTGAAGAACTCAACAAGAGGTTCCAGGAGGTCTTCACAATAGAACAAGGTGAGGTCACTGTACTAGGAGAAAGGGAGGTAAACCAGGCGGCCTTGGAAGAGTTCGAAATTACGAGAGAGGAGGTCAAGAGACACCTGCTGGATCTGGATGTTAGAACGACTGTTGGTCCAGACGGGATCTCACCATGGATACTGAAAGAGTGTGCAGAGGCACTTTGCTTGCCACTCTCCAAAGTGTATAGTAAGTCACTGGAGATGGGAGACCTACCAGAAATATGGAAGACGGCGAATGTGGTCCCAATATACAAAAAGTGCGACAGGCAAGAGGCACTGAACTACAGGCCAGTGTCCTTGACTTGTATACCATGCAAGGTGATGGAGAAGATCGTGAGAACAAACTTGGTAACACATCTGGAGAGAAGGGACTTCGTGACAAATCGCCACCATGGGTTCAGGGAGGGTAAATCTTGCCTTACAGGCTTGATAGAATTCTACGATCAGGTTTCAAAGATTAAGCAAGAGAGAGAGGGCTGGGCGGACTGCATTTTCTTGGATTGTCGGAAAGCCTTTGACACAGTACCACATAAGAGGCTGGTATATAAGCTGGAGAGACAGGCAGGTGTAGCTGGTAAGGTGCTCCAGTGGATAAAGGAGTACCTAAGCAATAGGAAGCAGAGAGTTACGGTGAGGGAGGAGACCTCCGATTGGCGTGAAGTCAACAGTGGAGTCCCTCCGGGCTCTGTACTCGGTCCTATCTTGTTTCTGATATATGTAAATGATCTCCCAGAGGGTATCGATTCATTTCTCTCAATGTTTGCGGACGATGCTAAAATTATGAGAAGGATTAAAACAGAAGAGGACTGTTTGAGGCTTCAAGAAGACCTAGTCAAGCTGAAGGAGTGGTCGAACAAATGGATGTTAGAGTTTAACCCAACCAAATGTAATGTAATGAAGATAGGTGTAGGGAGCAGGAGGCCAGATACAAGGTATCATCTGGGAGAGGAAATTCTTCAGGAGTCAGAGAAGGAAAAAAGACTTGGGGGTTGATATCACGCCAGAACTGTCTCCTGCAGCACATATCAAGCGGATAAGATCAGCGGCATATGCCAGGCTGGCCAACATATGAACGGCATTCAGAAACTTGTGTAAAGAATCATTCAGAACCTTGTATACCACATATGTCAGGCCAATCCTGGAGTATGCAGCCCCAGCATGGAGTCCATATCTAGTCAAGGATAAGGCTAAACTGGAAAAGGTTAAAAGGTTTGCCACCAGACTAGTACCCGAGCTGAGAGGTATGAGCTACGAGGAGAGACTACGGGGATTAAACCTCACTTCGTTGGAAGACAGAAGAGTTAGGGGGGACATGATCACCACATTCAAGTTTCTGAAGGGAACTGATAGGGTAGATAAAGACGCTATTTAACACAAGGGGCACACGCACAAGGGGACACAGGTGGAAACTGAGTGCCCAAATGAGCCACAGAGATATTAGAAAGAACTTTTTTATTGTCAGAGTGGTTGACAAATGGAATGCATTAGGAAGTGATGTGGTGGAGGCTGACTCCATACACAGCTTCAAGTGTAGATATGATAGAGCCCAATAGGCTCAGGAATCTGTACACCTGTTGATTGACGGTTGAGAGGCGGGACCTAAGAGCCAGAGCTCAACCCCCGCAAACACAACTAGGTGAGTACAACTAGGTGAGTACACACACACACACACACACACACACCTGGAGAACATTAGGTTTGTGAACACACATCAACATGGGTTCTGGACAGGGAAATCGTGCCTAACAAACCTTCTGGAATTCTATGATAAAATAACGAGGATAAGACAGGACAGAGATGGTTGGGCAGACTGCATGTTTCTGGACTACCAAAAAGCCTTTGATACAGTACTGCACGAGACTGCTGTTCAAGCTCGAGAGGCAGGCGGGGGTGGTGGGAAAGGTCCTAGCATGGATAAGGAACTACCTAACAGGAAGGGGCCAAAGAGTTACGGTAAGGGGCGAGAAGTCGGACTGGCGAACAGTAACAAGTGGAGTACCACAAGGATCGGTGCTGGGACCAATTCTATTTCTTGTATATGTTAACGACATGTTTACAGGCGTAGAGTCCTACATGTCGATGTTTGCTGATGACGCAAAGTTGATGAGAAGAGTTGTGACAGATGAGGATTGCAGGATCCTCCAAGAGGACCTGAACAGGTTGCAGAGATGGTCAGAGAAATGGCTACTGGAATTCAACACGAGCAAATGTAAAGTTATGGAAATGTGACTAGGAGATAGGAGACCAAAGGGACAGTACACAATGAAGGGGAACAGCCTACCTATGACGACGCGCGAAAGAGACCTGGGTGTGGACGTAACACCTAATCTATCTCCTGAGGCACATATAAATAGGATAACGACAACAGCGTACTCTACACTGGCAAAAGTTAGAACATCATTCAGAAACCTAAGTAAGGAGGCATTTAGGGCGCTTTACACTGCCTACATGAGGCCAGTCTTAGAGTATGCCGCCTCATCATGGAGTCCCCATCTGAAGAAGCATATAATGAAACTGGAAAAGGTTCAGAGGTTTCTTACGAGACTCGTCCCAGAGCTACGAGGGATCGGGTATGAGGAGCGCCTGAGGGAACTGTGCCTTACGACACTAGAAAGAAGAAGGGAGAGGGGGGACATGATAGGAACGTATAAAATACTCAGAGGGATTGACAGAGTGGACATAGACGAAATGTTCACACGGAATAGTAACAGAACGAAGGGACATGGATGGAAGCTTGAAACTCCGATTAGTCACAGAGATCTTAGGAAGTTTTCTTCTAGCGTGAGAGTAGTGGGAAAATGGAATGCACTTCAGGAACAGGTTGTGGAAGCAAATACTATTCATAATTTTAAAACCAGGTATGATAGGGAAATGTGACAGGAGTCATTGCTGTAAACAACCGATGCTCGAAAGGCGGGATCCAAGAGTCAATGCTCGATCCTGCAGACACAACTAGGTGAGTACAACTAGGTGAGTACACACACACACACACACACACACACACACACACACACACACACACACACACACACACACACACACACACAGGCAACAGGGGAACTGCCAGATACTTGGAAAGCAGCTAACGTAGTCCCGATATACAAGAAAGGGGATAGACAGGAGGCACTGAACTACAGGCCAGTGTCCCTAACCTGCATACCATGCAAGCTGATGGAGAAGATTGTGCGAAAAAAACTAGTGGAGCATCTGGAGCGAAGGAACTTTGTAACACAGCATCAACATGGGTTCAGGGATGGCAGGTCCTGCCTCACAGGGTTACTTGAATTCTACGACCAGGCAACAAAAATAAGGCAAGAAAGAGAAGGGTGGGCAGACTGCATATTTTTGGATTGTCAGAAAGCCTTTGATACAGTGCCACACAAGAGGCTAGTGCGAAAGTTGGAGATGCAGGCTGGAGTGAGAGGGAAGGTACTCCGGTGGATAGAGGAATACCTAAGCAACAGGAGACAACGAGTCTGTGTGAGGGGTGAGGTCTCAGATTGGCGAGACGTCACAAGTGGAGTCCCGCAGGGGTCAGTCCTTGGACCTATACTGTTTCTGGTATATGTAAATGATCTCCCAGAGGGTATAGATTCGTTCCTCTCAATGTTTGCCGACGATGCAAAAATTATGAGGAGGATTGAAACAGAGGATGATAGTAGGAGGCTACAAGATGACCTGGATAGACTGAGTGAATGGTCCAACAAATGGCTGTTGAAGTTCAACCCGAGTAAATGCAAAGTAATGAAACTAGGCAGTGGAAACAGGAGGCCAGGCACAGGATACAGAATAGGAGATGAAGTACTTAATGAAACAGACAGAGAGAAAGATCTAGGAGTTGATATCACACCAAACCTGTCTCCTGAAGCCCACATAAAGAGAATAACGTCTGCGGCATATGCGAGGCTGGCTAACATCAGAACGGCGTTCAGGAACCTGTGTAAGGAATCATTCAGAATCTTGTACACCACATATGTAAGACCAATCCTGGAGTATGCGGCCCCAGCATGGAGCCCGTACCTTGTCAAGCACAAGACGAAGCTGGAAAAAGTCCAAAGGTATGCTACTAGACTAGTCCCAGAACTAAGAGGCATGAGTTATGAGGAAAGGCTGCGGGAAATGCACCTCACGACACTGGAAGACAGAAGAGTAAGAGGGGACATGATCACAACCTACAAAATCCTCAGGGGAATCGACCGGGTAAACAAGGACGAACTTTTCAACACTGGTGGGACGCGAACAAGGGGACACAGGTGGAAGCTGAGTACCCAAATGAGCCACAGAGACGTTAGAAAGAACTTTTTCAGTGTCAGAGTAGTTAGCAAATGGAATGCATTAGGAAGTGATGTGGTGGAGGCTGACTCCATTCACAGTTTCAAATGTAGATATGATAGAGCCCAATAGGCTCAGGAATCTGTACACCAGTTGATTGACGGTTGAGAGGCGGGACCAAAGAGCCAGAGCTCAACCCCCGCAAGCACAATTAGGTAAGTACACAATTAGGTAAGTACACTCACACACACACACACACACACACACACACACACACACACACGCACACACACACACACACACACGGGCGGGATCCAAGAGTCAATGCTCGATCCTGCAGACACAACTAGGTGAGTACACACACACACACACACCCACACACACACACAGAAATGAAAATGAGAAACCCATGGTTTAATCAGAGATGTAGGCTAGCTAAGCAGCAAAGTAAAAGGGCATGGAGAAACTATAGGAATAACAGGACTCTGGAGAGCAGAGAAAGATACCAGAATGCCAGGAATGAATACGTCAGGATGAGAAGAGAGGCAGAAGGACAATACGAAAATGACATCGCAAGCAAGGCAAAGACTCAGCCTAAATTGTTGCATAGCCACATTAGGAGAAAAACAACAGTAAAGGAACAGGTTATGAAATTAAGGATAGGGGCGGAAGGATTCACTACAAATGACAAGGAAGTGTGTGAGGAATTGAATAAGAAATTCCAGGAGGTCTTCACCTTAGAGCAAGGAGAAATTCCAGAGGTAAGTGAGGGAATAGCTAACCAGGAACCACTGGAAGAGTTTGAGATTACCAGTGGGGAAGTAAGGAAGTGTTTACTAGAGTTGGATGTGACGAAGGCTATAGGCCCAGATGGAATTTCCCCTTGGGTTCTAAAGGAAGGAGCAAGAGATCTGTGCCTACCACTCTCCATAGTGTATAACAAATCACTGGCAACAGGGGAACTGCCAGATATTTGGAAAGCAGCTAACGTAGTCCCGATATACAAGAAAGGGGATAGACAGGAGGCACTGAACTACAGGCCAGTGTCCCTAACCTGCATACCATGCAAGCTGATGGAGAAGATTGTGCGAAGAAAGCTAGTGGAGCATCTGGAGCGAAGGAACTTTGTAACACAGCATCAACATGGGTTCAGGGATGGCAGGTCCTGCCTCACAGGGTTACTTGAATTCTACGACCAGGCAACAAAAATAAGGCAAGAAAGAGAAGGGTGGGCAGACTGCATATTTTTGGATTGTCAGAAAGCCTTTGATACAGTGCCACACAAGAGGCTAGTGCGAAAGTTGGAGATGCAGGCTGGAGTGAAAGGGAAGGTACTCCGGTGGATAGAGGAGTACCTAAGCAACAGGAGACAACGAGTCTGTGTGAGGGGTGAGGTCTCAGATTGGCGAGACGTCACAAGTGGAGTCCCGCAGGGGTCAGTCCTTGGACCTATACTGTTTCTGGTATATGTAAATGATCTCCCAGAGGGTATAGATTCGTTCCTCTCAATGTTTGCCGACGATGCAAAAATTATGAGGAGGATTGAAACAGAGGATGATAGTAGAAGGCTACAAGATGACCTGGATAGACTGAGTGAATGGTCCAATAAATGGCTGTTGAAGTTCAACCCGAGTAAATGCAAAGTAATGAAACTAGGCAGTGGAAACAGGAGGCCAGGCACAGGATACAGAATAGGAGATGAAGTACTTAATGAAACAGACAGAGAGAAAGATCTAGGAGTTGATATCACACCAAACCTGTCTCCTGAAGCCCACATAAAGAGAATAACGTCTGCGGCATATGCGAGGCTGGCTAACATCAGAACGGCGTTCAGGAACCTGTGTAAGGAATCATTCAGAATCTTGTACACCACATATGTAAGACCAATCCTGGAGTATGCGGCCCCAGCATGGAGCCCGTACCTTGTCAAGCACAAGACGAAGCTGGAAAAAGTCCAAAGGTATGCTACTAGACTAGTCCCAGAACTAAGAGGCATGAGTTATGAGGAAAGGCTGCAGGATTTGCACCTTACGACACTGGAAGACAGAAGAGTAAGGGGGGAATGATCACAACTTACAAAATCCTCAGGGGAATCGACCGGGTAAACAAGGATGAACTATTCAACACTGGTGGGATTCGATCAAGGGGACACAGGTGGAAGCTGAGTACCCAAATGAGCCACAGAGACGTTAGAAAGAACTTTTTCAGTGTCAGAGTAGTTAGTAAATGGAATGCACTAGAAAGTGATGTGGTGGAGGCTGACTCCATACACAGTTTCAAATGTAGATATGATAGAGCCCAGTAGGCTCAGGAATCTGTACACCAGTTGATTGACGGTTGAGAGGCGGGACCAAAGAGCCAGAGCTCAACCCCCGCAAGCACAACTAGGTGAGTACAACTAGGTGAGTACACACACACACACACACACACACACACACACACACACACACACACACACACACACACACACACACACACACACTTTGAATTGGATTGTCGGAAAGGCTTTGACTTGGATTGTTGGAAAGCCTTTGACACAATACCACATAAGAGGCTGGTACATAAGATGGAGAGACAGGCAGGTGTAGCTGGGAAGGTGCTCCAGTGGATAAGGGAGTACCTAAGCAATAGGAAGCAGAGAGTTACGGTGAGGGGTGAGACCTCCGATTGGCGTGAAGTCACCAGTGGAGTCCCACAGGGCTCTGTACTCGGTCCTATCTTGTTTCTGATATATGTAAATGATCTCCCGGAGGGTATAGATTCATTTCTCTCAATGTTTGCGGACGATGCCAAAATTATGAGAAGGATTAAGACAGAGGAGGACTGCTTGAGGCTTCAAGAAGACCTAGACAAGCTGAAGGAATGGTCAAACAAATGGTTGTTAGAGTTTAACCCAAGCAAATGTAATGTAATGAAGATAGGTGTAGGGAGCAGGAGGCCAGATACAAGGTACCATCTGGGAGATGAAATACTTCAAGAGTCAGAGAAAGAAAAAGACTTGGGGGTTGATATCACGCCAGACCTGTCTCCTGCAGCCCATGTCAAGAGGACAACATAAGCGGCATATGCCAGGCTGGCCAACATAAGAACGTCTTCAGAAACTTGTGTAAGGAATCATTCAGAACTTTGTATACCACATATGTTAGGCCAATCGTGGAGTATGGAGCCCCAACATGGAGTCCATATCTAGTCAAGGATAAGACTAAACTGGAAAAGGTTGAAAGGTTTGCCACCAGACTAGTACCCGAGCTGAGAGGTATGAGCTATGAGGAGAGACTACGGGAATTAAACCTCACTTCGCTGGAAGACAGAAGAGTTAGGGGGGGACATGATCACCACATTCAAGATTCTCAAGGGAATTGATAGGGTTGATAAAGACAGTCTATTTAACACAAGGGGGAACACGCACAAGGGGACCCAGGTGGAAACTGAGTGCCCAAATGAGCCACAGAGATATTAGAAAGACCATTTTTAGTGTCAGGGTGGTTGACAAATTGAATGCATCAGGAAGTGATGTGGTGGAGGTTGACTCCATACACAGTTTCAAGTGTAGATATGATAGAGCCCAATAGGCTCAGGAACCTGTACACCTGTTGATTGACGGTTGAGAGGCGGGACCAAAGAGCCAGAGCTCAACCCCCGCAAGCACAACTAGGTGAGTGCAACTAGGTGAGTACACACACACACACACACACACACACATACACACATAGCTCTGTAGGTATAGCTCTGCTGGTAAGAAAAGGCTGGGATTTTGAGGAGATGGATATGCAGGGCTGTGAAGGTTTCAGTGACTACTTAGCAGGTACCGTAACAAATGGAGGGAAAAAATTATAGTCGTAGTCATATATAATCCACCACCAAATGACAGAAGACCTAGACAGGAATATGATAGAAACAACATGGCCACCATTAACATAATAGAAAGGGCAGCTTCTGTTGCTAGCAGGAATGGATCTGGACTACTAATTATGGGAGACTTCAACCATGGGAAGATATATTGGAAGAACAGAGACCCGCATGGAGGACAAGAAACATGGAGAGCTAAGCTGCTGGACGTGGCAACAAGAAACTTTCTAAGCCAGCACATCAAAGAACCAACAAGAATGAGAGAAGATGAACCAGCAATGTTTGATTTGATATTTACCCTAAATGAGTGGGATATAAGAGAAGTTAAGATGGAAGCGCCCTTGGGAATGAGTGACCACAGTGTATTGAACTTTGAGTACCTGGTAGAGCTAGGACTTATCTCCCCCAAAAAAGAACTAGGAATCAAAAGGCTGGCATACCGAAAGGGAAATTATGAACAGATGAGAAGTTTCCTAAGTGAAATACCTTGGGACACAGACCTCAGAGATAAGTCTGTACAGGGTATGATGGACTATGTTGCCCAAAAGTGTCAGGAGGCAGTAAACAGGTTCATCCTGGCCCAAAGGGAAAAATCCGAGAAGCAACAGAAGAATCCATGGTATAATAGGGCATGTATGGAAGCGAAGAAACTGAACAAAAGGGCATGGAGGAACTTCCGGAATAACAGAACACCAGAAAGCAGAGAGAGATACCAGAGAACCAGGAATGAGTACGTCAGGGTGAGAAGAGAAGCAGAGAAAAGTTTTGAAAATGATATAGCAAACAAAGCCAAGACCGAACCAAAGCTACTCCACAGTCACATCAGAAGGAAAACAACAGTGAAAGAACAGGTATTGAAACTTTGAACAGGCGAGGACAGGTATACAGAGAATGACAGGGAGGTGTGTGAAGAACTCAACAAGAGGTTCCAGGAGGTCTTCACAATAGAACAAGGGAGGTCACTGTGCTAGGAGAAAGGGAGGTAAACCAGGCGGCCTTGGAAGAGTTCGAAATTATGAGAGAGGAGGTCAAGAGACACCTGCTGGATCTGGATGTTAGAAAGGCTGTTGGTCCAGATGGAATTTCACCATGGATACTGAAAGAGTGTGCAAAGGCACTTTGCTTGCCACTCTCAATAGTGTATAGTAAGTCACTGGAGACGGGAGACCTACCAGAAATATGGAAGACGGCGAATGTGGTCCCAATATACAAAAAGTGCGACAGGCAAGAGGCACTGAACTACAGGCCAGTGTCCTTGACTTGTATACCATGCAAGGTGATGGAGAAGATCGTAAGAAAAAACCTGGTAACACATCTGGAGAGAAAGGACTTCGTGACAAATCGCCAACATGGGTTCAGGGAGGGTAAATCTTGCCTTACAGGCTTGATAGAATTCTACGATCAGGTGACAAAGATTAAGCAAGAAAGAGAGGGCTGGGCGGACTGCATTTTCTTGGATTGTCGGAAAGCCTTTGACACAGTACCGCATAAGAGGCTGGTACATAAGCTGGAGAGACAGGCAGCTGTAGCTGGTAAGGTGCTCCAGTGGATAAGGGAGTATCTAAGCAATAGGAAGCAGAGAGTTACGGTGAGGGGTGAGACCTCCGATTTGCGTGAAGTCACCAGTGGAGTCCCACAGGGCTCTGTACTCGGTCCTATCTTGTTTCTGATATATGTAAATGATCTCCCAGAGGGTATCGATTCATTTCTCTCAATGTTTGCTGACGATGCTAAAATTATGAGAAGGATTAAAACAGAAGAGGACTGTTTGAGGCTTCAAGAAGACCTAGACAAGCTGAAGGAATGGTCGAACAAATGGTTGTTAGAGTTTAACCCAACCAAATGTAATGTAATGAAGATAGGTGTAGGGAGCAGGAGGCCAGATACAAGGTATCATCTGGGAGAGGAAATTCTTCAGGAGTCAGAGAAGGAAAAAGACTTGGGGGTTGATAGCACGCCAGACCTGTCTCCTGCAGCACATATCAAGCGGATAACATCAGCGGCATATGCCAGGCTGGCCAACATACGAACGGCATTCAGAAACTTGTGTAAAGAATCATTCAGAACTTTGTATACCACATAAGTCAGGCCAATCCTGGAGTATGCAGCCCCAGCATGGAGTCCATATCTAGTCAAGAATAAGACTAAACTGGAAAAGGTTCAAAGGTTTGCCACCAGACTAGTACCCGAGCTGAGAGGTATGAGCTACGAGGAGAGACTACGGGAATTAAACCTCACTTTGCTGGAAGACAGAAGAGTTAGGGGGGACATGATCACCACATTCAAGATTCTGAAGGGAATTGATAGGGTAGATAAAGACAGTCTATTTAACACAAGGGGAACACGCACAAGGGGACACAGGTGGAAACTGAGTGCCCAAATGAGCCACAGAGATATTAGAAAGAACTTTTTTAGTGTCAGAGTGGTTGACAAATGGAATGCATTGGGAAGTGATGTGGTGGAGGCTGACTCCATACACAGTTTCAAGTGTAGATATGATAGAGCCCAATAGGCTCAGGAATCTGTACACCTGTTGATTGATGGTTGAGAGGCGGGACCAAAGAGCCAGAGCTCAACCCCCGCAAACACAACTAGGTGAGTACAACTAGGTGAGTACACACACACACACACACACACACACACACACACACACACACACACACACACACACACACACACACACACATATTCCTATGGGATATACATTGGGACACAGAACTCGGAACCAAGTCCGTACAAGACATGATGGACTATGTCACACAAAAATGTCAGGAGGCTGTAAGCAGGTTTGTCCCAGCCCAAAAGGAAAAAACAGAGAAGCAAAGGAAGAATCCGTGGTTTAATAGGGAATGTATGAAAGCAAAGGAGCTGAACAAAAGGGCATGGAGGAACTTCCGTAATAACAGAACACCAGAAAGTAGAGAGAGATACCAGAGAACCAGGAACGAGTATGTTAGTTTGAGAAGAGCAGCTGAGAAAAGGTATGAAAATGATATAGCTAATAAAGCCAAGACAGAACCAAAGCTACTACACAGTCACATCTGGAGGAAGACAACAGTGAAGGAACAGGTGATGAAACTTAGGGTGGGCGAGGACAGGTACACAGAGAATGACAAAGAGGTGTGTGAAGAACTCAACAAAAGGTTCCAGGAGGTCTTTACAATACAACAGGGAGAAGTCACGGCGCTAGGAGAAGTGGTAGCAAACCAGGTGATCTTGGAAAGGTTCGAAATTACAAGAGATGAGGTCAAGAAGCACCTATTGGAGCTGGATGTGAGAAAAGCTGTTGAGACAGATGGAATCTCACCGTGGGTATTGAAAGAGTGTGCAGGAGCACTTTGCTTGCCACTCTCCATAGTGTATAGTAGGTCACTGGAAACGGGAGACCTACCAGAAGTATGGAAGACTGCTAATGTAGTACCAATATTTAAAAAGGGTGACAGACAAGAGGCACTGAACTACAGGCCAGTGTCTTTAACTTGTATACCATGCAAGGTGATGGAGAAGATTGTGAGAAAAAACCTAGTAACATATCTGGAGAGAAGAGACTTCGTGAAAACCCATCAACATGTGTTCAGGGAGGGTAAATCTTGCCTTACAGGCTTGACAGAATTCTATGATCAGGTGACAAAGATTAAGGAAGAAAGAGAAGGATGGGCGGACTGCATTTTTTTGGACTGTCGGAAAGCCTTTGACACAGTACCCCATAAAAGGTTGATGCATAAGCTGGAGAAACAGGCAGGAGTAACTGGTAGGGCGCTCCAGTGGATAAGGGAGTACCTAAGCAATAGGAAGCAGAGAGTTATAGTGAGGGGTGAGACCTCAGAATGGCGTGACGTCACCAGTGGAATCCCACAGGGCTCTGTGCTTGGACCTATCCTGTTTCTGATATACGTAAATGATCTCCCAGAGGGTATAGACTCAGTCCTCTCAATGTTTGCTGACGACGCCAAAATTATGAGAAGGATTAAGACAGAAGAGGACAGCTTGAGGCTTCAAGAAGACCTGGACAAGCTGCAGGAATGGTCGAACAAATGGATGTTAGAGTTTAACCCAAGCAAATGTTATGTAATGAAGATAGGGGTAGGAAGCAGGAGACCAGATACAAGGTATCACTTGGGAAATGAAATACTTCAAGAGTCAGAGAGAGAGAAAGACCTGGGGGGTTGATATCACACCAGACCTGTCCCCTGAAGCTCATATCAAGAGGATAACATCAGCAGCATATGCCAGCTTGGCTAACATAAGAACGGCCTTTAGAAACTTGTGTAAGGAAACTTTCAGAACATTATATACCACATATGTCAGACCAATCCTGGAATATGCGGCTCCAGCATGGAGTCCATATCTAGTCAAGCATAAGACTAAACTGGAAAAAGTTCAAAGGTTTGCCACCAGACTAGTACCCGAGCTGAGAGGTATGAGCTACGAGGAGAGACTACGGGAATTAAACCTCACTTCGTTGGAAGACAGGAGAGTTAGCGGGGACATGATCACCACATTCAAGATTCTCAAGCGAATCGACAGTGTTGATAAAGACGCACTAGGGGACACAGGTGGAAAGTGAGTGCCCAAATGAGCCACAGAGATATTAGAAAGAACTTTTTTAGTGTCAGAGTGGTTGACAAATGGAATGCATTAGGAAGTGATGTGGTGGAGGCTGACTCCATACACAGTTTCAAGTGTAGATATGATAGAGCCCAATAGGCTCAGGAACCTGTACACCTGTTGATTGACGGTTGAGAGGCGGGACCAAAGAGCCAGAGCTCAACCCCCACAAGCACAACTAGGTGAGTACAACTAGGTGAGTACACACACACACACACACACACACACACACACACACACACACACACACAAGACGCAAGACAAAGACCGAACCGAACCTAACACAAGACAAAGATAGTCATCTTCAAAGTTCGGTCAAAGTTGACTGAACACGAGACAAATTTAGAGAAGATTCAGCGGTATGCCACCAGGCTCGTCCCGGAACTGAGAGGTATGAGCTACGAGGAAAGGCTAAAGGAGCTGAACCTCACATCCCTGGAAAACAGAAGAGTAAAGGGAGACATGATACCCACCTACAAAATTCTCAGGGGAATTGACTGGGTGGACAAAGACAAACTCTTCAGCATGGGTGGGACACGAACAAGGGGACACAGGTGGAAACTTAGTACCCAGATGAGCCACAGAGACATTAGAAAGATTTTTTTCAGTGTCAAAGTAGTTAATAAATGGAATGCACTAGTCAGTGATGTGGTGGAGGCTGACTCCATACACAGTTTCCAATGTAGATATGATAGAGCCCAGTAGGCTCAGGAATCTGAACACCAGTTGATTGACAGTTGAGAGGCGGGACCAAAGAGGCAAAGCTCAACCCCCGCAAGCACAATTGAGTACAATTAGATGAGTACACACACACACACACACTGTGGGGGAAAACCTGACTCCAATAACAAATAATTAAATATATACTTCGATAGCTATGAAGGACCACCACTTGTCGGAAAATCCGACACTATTTAATATCATACAGATAATAGCTGTGTTGTATAAACAAGTTAACCATAGAAAACGTAACTTGTAGTGGAATTACCGTCTAAAGAAAACGGGATATCATCACCACATACTATTATAAACCACCACCTATTATGGTGGGAATTATTCTTAAATACATTAGTCTTTGGACTTTACCATCATAAAAACATCTTATATAAATTAACTTAATTATCAATATTAAAGTAGAGTAAATGTGACCCTTCTATCACTTTCTGACATGTGGACAATGTAAGCCAGGCGTCAGAGGGAGGAAGGAGGGCAGCCATTGTTTATATTGAGACCAGAGGCTCACACGGGAGCAAATTCGGCTCCTGTTAAATTTACTTGGACGTAGTGTTATGGAAACCAAAGGTGTACCATTGTCAACACGCTGTCTACAAATTCAAGTTAAGTGTCTATCCGAAACCCGTTTATCATTCATTTATGGCCATTAATGTCAGGATATAGGGTGACCCGGTTAGATCACGTGGAAGCCTCAAACTAAAGGTAATTAAGCCAGGTCTTTATTGTTCCATGTACTGTATAGTGTTTTCTCTGATATAGCTTGTCATATATAGGATTCTGGCTTCACAGCTAGCGCACTTTTGACAGGTCAAGACGAGGATGCAAGATTTTGTGCACCAGTTACTGGGTGATGAAGCTACCTCAAAGAGGATAATTTGGTGTCTACACCCTAGTTATACCTGGTGGACTAACCTGCTGTACTATAAGATAAGGAACCTCTTCAATGTATGTAGTCTATTACTGTAGTTTGATTGGCTGCATATATATTAATTTAATAAACCCCCCTAATGTATAGAGGATCGATTTGTGAGATTATGAGATTATTGCAGAAATACAGTCCACTTAACATTATACAAATTGCTATCGAAGTATATAAATTAACGTAAATATAAATTCATATAAATTAAATAAATATAAATCTCACAGGTCGGTTCCCACATTATTTGGTCATCTTCGAACCGGATGACGGATTATTTGATCCTTTGAACCCACATTTGGTCATCTTAGTACCGGATGAACCAGTTAACCAGTGGATTCATTAAATATACTAGTGCAGTGTTATTTAAACAAAGGCCAGCCAGTCAAAGACGGAAGCGTAGCCTCGAGGGAGCTCAGGAGCCTCCCTCAGTTCAGTTAAGCCTTAGTCAGCGGTTTCATGCACACCCACAGATTTGGTGGCGTGTTATTCTGTGAAATGACAGCGCTAATATAGAAGCCAGCCAAATTAGTGACTGTGTCGCGAGATTGTTCACGGATTTCGTGGTGTTACATTTCGCGAGAGATTATCTACGAATTTTGTGGAGTTTATTTCGCGAGGTCACTAATAATATTTAATACTTCTAGATAATATTAGAAGTTTCATAGAGGTTAATTAAGAGGCTATTATCAATAATTGTGTATATTATTTCTCCAAAATAGAGAATTATTTAATATATATTGCACTAGTGATCACAATATAATATTTACTAATTGCCAACCCACAACAGGGTAGGATTTGACTAGTTGAACTATTATTGCTCATCCTAGTCCCATTATTACCATAGTCAGTTGTACTATATTGAACAACCTAACACCATTAATGAATGGTCCAGACCCTATTTTGGGTGTAATTATTATCAACTCGAATTGAGTTGTATATATAATAATTTACTTATGATCATTACACCTTTGAGTGATTAATTAGTGTCTCTACCATCCTGGGGTGATATAGAAGAGCTAACCTAAAGGTACTTCCAGTGACACTGGTTTATCACTCAAATCATTAGTGTGGATGATTGTATATATATAATGTGTATTAATTTTAAGTGCTAACCTCTAGTAGAGGTAGGATTATTGCCTAGTGAGTTCAGAATTTACCCTAGGCTACCATTAGAGCTTGTTCAGTATTATGAGCAGCCCAAGTACAAGTCCCACAAGGCTTCACCAACTAGCCAGTATGGATAATGCAGGGAGAATGAAAAGAACCCTTGCAGGTCTTAAAGGCCACTTAATAAGACAGATCAAGAAATGTGAAGATTTGTCACAACAATCTCAAGTTGATTATGCTGACCTGGAAAGCTATTATCAAGCAGCTGCAGGTAAATTTGAGCAAATCAAATGTCAAATAGCAACATATGTGGCTGAACTTGCCAACACCAATTTATCAGAAACAGAAATAGACGACATTATGGTTGATCTTGCGAATTATGAAGATCAAACTCAGGCCACGTTACAGCCTTATGTCAAATTAATTGCCCAGAACAAGGCAACAACAACAGCAACAGTTGCATCTAATACGAGTCAAGCAGAAGCTCGACTCCCTCCAATTAATTTACCCACTTTCTCAGGAAAAGATGAGGAAGATTGGGACGAATTTTGGAACAAATTCGTTGACCTTGTAGACTCAAAACAATCTTTACCAAAGAGTAGTAAATTCTCTTATTTGCAAGGTCAATTATCAGGTGAGGCTAAAACAGTAGTATCCCATCTGAGATTAACTAATGACGGCTATGATCTGGCAGTAAAACTCCTCAAGGATAATTATGCTGATCCAGAAGTAAGAACATCACATTTAGTTCATGAGCTGTTGCATTTACCCCCACCGGAGGCTTCAGCTGATTCACTCCAAGTCTTCAAGCTGGAGATAGAATCATTGATCAATGCCCTCAGCCTGACAGCAGATACAAACGGGGCTGAGTGGGTCTTGAAAATAATTGTCCAGGAGAAAATACCTAGGGACATATTGAGACAAATGAGTGCTCATTACAATAAAAGCATCTTATCTATGAATGAAATATCTGAAGGTTTAAAGTCAGTAGTTCATCAATTACGAACACATGACAAATTAAAACCACCAAGTAAACCCTCAGAAACCAATAATAGTAAACCACAGAGTACCAAAGGTACTCCAAATCAATCTAGACAATATAATTCAACACCAAAGTGGAACAGTGGCAGTGTGGGCGTATATGCAGTGGGACCCTCCAAGCCTATAGTTACTGTGTCACCCAAGAACGTGACACCAAAGGGTACTGGAAACTATGGAACATGTTTGTTCTGCAATGAGAAACATTCAATGTACCACTGCTCTAATTTTCCTGATAGTGACGCCCGTGTTGAGCGACTCAAAGATTTGCAACATTGCACGAGGTGCCTCAGGAAACATAACATCAAGGACTGTGATACCCAATTACACACCTGTAATAGGTGTAACAAAGGTCAGCACCATGCAGCATTGTGCAGAGACACCAAAACAACGTCTCCAAACCCCAAGGTGGAAGATAGCATTCCCACCTCAGTACAGTACTGCAAGGTGCAACAAACAAAGAGTGTCCAATCGGCAAAGTCTAAAGGTAATACGACTTTGCCTACTGCCCAAATTACCATCCTGAATAAGAGGGCCAAGGTCCATACCCGTGGGTTGTTTGACCAAGGATCCCAAAGAACATACATCACTAAAAGGTTGGCAGATGAATTACAATTAAGGCCTGTAGCCCAGATGTCATTCAACATCTCAGGGTTTGTAACAGATGCAGGACCTCAAGTCTACCAGGTGGTACAACCATCAGTACGCTTAGGCAGGTACGTCTGTCGAGTACAAGCCATTGTGGTGGACAAAATACCAGTAGACCTACAAGTTCAAGGTCTGCGAACAACAGCCAAATTCCTGAGAAATAGAGGAATAAAATTGGCAGATAATATTAAGTCTGATCACCTCAACGACTTCGGTCTCCTTGTAGGGACAGACTATTGCCATCGATTCATTGGTAGCCCTACTAAATATCAGGGTATAACCATGTTAAACTCTGCAGGAGGTAAATTACTCTCAGGCCCAGTATCAAGCCTGAGGAGACCTATGCCTGCAGATAAACAATACCAGTAGAAATCTAAATTTGTCAGCTGATTATATTTCTCCAGTAGCATTATACTAAGGAGATTACAGCTGACTATACCAACAGAGGTTGATGTTAGTATCATCATTTAAAGCTGGAGATGATTTCATGAGGCCTCAGTGGCAAATCAGTGAACAGTAGCCTAAAACAGCTACAAGTCACTGCGACCAATGTCACTGAACCCACTGCAGTCTCAGAACCATACTTTACTTTAATGATGAGCTATTCAATCTTCTGAATCAATTAACTAAATTAAACCCCAATAAATCTGATGACTGATTTGATACATTTATTATTTAATCAAGATGTATTCCATGGGCCTCAGTGTTTATATATCAGTGACTAGTTACCTGAAGAAACTTCAAGTTATATCTAATGTCACTGATCTCACTGCAGTCCCTGAATCATACTTGACTGTAGTACTTGATCACATCCAGTCTTCTGGGTTAAATAATATGTAATAAGGCTTGAATATTAGCCTTTCAAGAGTTGACAGGGAAATGAAATCGCATTAGACTTCTAACCCCTGCAACTCTAGTACGGGACATCCGTCCTGTACGAACAGACACACAAATATGCGATTACTAACTACTAACATCAAATTAATCTAATAATTCGAAGGAGGAGTATCGGTGTTCGTCTGTTCTAAACAGGACTTCGACCCGTGAGCAGCCCCCTGGGGAATTATGTCGGAAAATCCGACACTATTTAATATCATACAGATAATAGCTGTGTTGTATAAACAAGTTAACCATAGAAAACGTAACTTGTAGTGGAATTACCGTCTAAAGAAAACGGGATATCATCACCACATACTATTATAAACCACCACCTATTATGGTGGGAATTATTCTTAAATACATTAGTCTTTGGACTTTACCATCATAAAAACATCTTATATAAATTAACTTAATTATCAATATTAAAGTAGAGTAAATGTGACCCTTCTATCACTTTCTGACATGTGGACAATGTAAGCCAGGCGTCAGAGGGAGGAAGGAGGGCAGCCATTGTTTATATTGAGACCAGAGGCTCACACGGGAGCAAATTCGGCTCCTGTTAAATTTACTTGGACGTAGTGTTATGGAAACCAAAGGTGTACCATTGTCAACACGCTGTCTACAAATTCAAGTTAAGTGTCTATCCGAAACCTGTTTATCATTCATTTATGGCCATTAATGTCAGGATATAGGGTGACCCGGTTAGATCACGTGGAAGCCTCAAACTAAAGGTAATTAAGCCAGGTCTTTATTGTTCCATGTACTGTATAGTGTTTTCTCTGATATAGCTTGTCATATATAGGATTCTGGCTTCACAGCTAGCGCACTTTTGACAGGTCAAGACGAGGATGCAAGATTTTGTGCACCAGTTACTGGGTGATGAAGCTACCTCAAAGAGGATAATTTGGTGTCTACACCCTAGTTATACCTGGTGGACTAACCTGCTGTACTATAAGATAAGGAACCTCTTCAATGTATGTAGTCTATTACTGTAGTTTGATTGGCTGCATATATATTAATTTAATAAACCCCCCTAATGTGTAGAGGATCGATTTGTGAGATTATGAGATTATTGCAGAAATACAGTCCACTTAACATTATACAAATTGCTATCGAAGTATATAAATTAACGTAAATATAAATTCATATAAATTAAATAAATATAAATCTCACAGGTCGGTTCCCACACCACTTTTTGAGAAAAAGTGGAAAACAAAATAAAGCAATGGAAAAACTGATCCCTAGAACAAGTGTCCTCTGGATCTTAGTGAAACTGTATTTCTTATATAAATGGAGTCAAATTAACTTACACAAAATTGGGGGGTTACATGCTAAAAGATGAATACATTCCTAGCATTATTCTGGTGCTGGTTCTTCACCAGAGTAAATCAAATATGAAAATAAATAAGGTTGACTATAGAATATTGATTATAGATAAATGCACCTCAATATACTGTTGAAATGTTGAATAACATCAGTAAATCAATGGGTTAGTATAGTTGATCTCTTTGAGAGATCACTACTATAACTACAGTTATTGCTACAGATAAAAAAGGGACAGCTTAGCTATAAATCTAGTGAGGTGTAATCAGTTGCTACGCTCCAGCGACGACGTGTTGCATAGGGCAAATTGTTGCACAGAACGATGGGGAAGCCTAACACCTCGGTTGACGTCGCCTTAGTACTGAAAGGCAATTACATTGTAGAAATCTTCTACATAATAAGTAACTACAAATAAATCCTAAATCATGAGGATAACAATGGAAATTATCAGCTAATATCTGAGCAATTTATGTTCAAGGACTGTAGTTCTCTTTGGAGAAAATACTGAAATTAATTATCTTTTTAGATGGTAAATTTACTTAAGACTCGTACGGGATTGTATTATTTTACATTCGGCCTAACGACTGCTAGTCTAAATGTTAACTGTGACCACATGATAAGAAACAGATAAACCTAGCTGCCGAGCCGCGTGTCCGTTGATGGGGAGACTTGAGCAATTCTTCGTCCTCCAGCTGCTACTTGAAAGGCGTTAACTCTGGAATTGCAGATATGCTAGTCTGGGACACGGCTATTGTGTCAAATAACGTGACACCGCTCAACTGATCGTGGAGCGAAACAATTAGGTAAAACGTAGCTCTGCTACACGCTGTCAATGGCGTCCGAGTCGTGCTCTCTCGTTCTACTGACGCTCTCCCGTCTACCTCCTCTTCCTTATTGTGCATGCGCGGCTCTCGATAGACATCTCGAGCGTAAATGTATATGTATATATCGCAATTGACTAAGAAAGGAAGAGGTAGTGACGAGTATTAATATCACATTAAATTCTTCTGTGATAAAATAGAATTTCTTGTAACATAAGATGATTTAATAAGGATGTGTAGCCAATCAAACAGATTTCAATAAATCATCTCTGAAATGGAAATCTGGAAATGTAGGTACATACACAGTGAAGGCAGTAAACAGGTTTATCCTGAACCAAAAGAAAAAAATGAGAATCAAATGAAGAATCCATGGTTTAATAGGGCATGCATAGAAGCAAAGAAAAGGAACAAAAGTATGTGGAGGAACTTCCAAAATAACGGAACAGAAGAAAGCAGAGAGAGATACCAGAGAGCCAGAAATGAGTATATCAGTGTGAGAAGAGAAGTAGAAAGACAGTACGAAAATTATATAGCAAATAAAGCAAAGATCGAACCAAAACTGATCCACAGCCATATCAGGAGGGAAACAACAGTGTAAAAACAGGTGATGAAACTACTTAAAACGGATGAAGACAGGTACACAAAAAATGACTAAGAGGTATGTGAAGAACTCAACAAGACATTCCAGAAAGTCTTCACAATAGATCGAAATGAAGTCCTTGAGCTAGGAGAGGTGGCAGTAAACCAGGAGGCCATGGAAGGGTTCGAAATTACCAGAGATGAGGAAAAGAGGCATCTGTTGGATCTGGACGTGAGACAGGCTGTTGGTCCGGACGGACTCTCACTACGGGTACTGAAAGAATGTGCAAAAGTACTTGGCTTGCCACTCTCCATAGTAGGTTACTGGAGACGGGGGACTTACTAGAAATATAGAAAACGGCTAATGTAGTCCCAGTATACAAAAAGGGTGACAGGCAAGAGGCACTGAACTACATGCCAAGGTATTTAACGTGTATACCATGCAAGGTGGAGAAGATCGTGGGAAAAAACGTAGTAGCACATCATGGAGAGAAGGGACTTTGTGACACACCTCCAACATGGGTTCAGGGATGGTAAAGCTTACCTCACTGGTTTAATAGAATTCTACAATCAGGTGACAAAGATTAAGCAAAAATGAGAAAACTGGACACATTGCATCTTCTTGGACTGTCGGAAAGCCTTTGACACAGTACCCCATAAGAAGCTGGTGCATAAGTTGGAGAAACAGGCAAGAGTAACTGATAGGGTGCTCCAGTGGATAAGGGAGTACCTAGGCAATAGGAAGCAGAGAGTTACAGTGAGGGGTGAGACCTCAGATTGGCGTGAAGTAACCAGTGGAGTCCCACAGGGTTCTGAACTCGGATCTATCCTGTTTCTGATATATGTAAATAATTTCTCAGAGGGTATAGACTCAGTCCTCTCAATGTTTGCTGGTGATGCCAAAATTATGAGAAGGATGAAGACAGGAAAACAGCATGAGGCCCCAAGAAGACCTGGATAAACTGAAGGAATGGTCTAACAAATGGTTGTTAGAGTTTAACCCAAGCAAATGTAATGTAACGAAGACATGTGTAGGTAGCTGGAGGCCAGATACAAGGTATCATTTGGGAGATGGAATTATTCTAAAATCAGAGAAAGTCTTAGGGGTTGATATCACGCCAGACCTGTCCCCCGAAGCCCACATTAAGAGGATAACCTCAGTGGCATATGCCAGGTTGGCCAACATAAGAACGGCCTTTACGGGGGCATAATCTTGTTAAATTAAAAGTTGTTCAATTTGCTTATAAATTTATTTATGAAATGGGTATAGAAAGGGCTGCAACTGGTCCAAGTTTCACCATCACACCTTAAACAGAAAAGGAGAAAAAAAATACACAACGTATTATGCAACGAATTTTCAACATTTTCAAATAATCTCAGGGAACACATGTGTCAACTAAAATCCTTTCTATAACACTCAAATATTAAAATTAGCACATAATAAGGGATTGCTGTGAGTAGTTTTATCAAAAAAGTGTTTAGTGCAATAATAAAATTATTCAAAGATACCCTTCCAAAAATATGCAATGTATGATGTTTATAAATTTTTATAAAATCAACAAATGGACTTTGGACTAAAATGTCTACTATGTGCTGTAGAAGCACAAACTCTACATATAAGGTGTAATTTGCATGTAAATTGATTAATAAATGAAAGCTATGAAGTACTTTGAATTTGTAAATTACTTACCTGAGTAAAATAAAGATCAAAGTTCGGCCACCTGTAGCTGAGCTTGACTTCGACAGATTTCGTTCATAATTGGCACCCTTGCAGATAGGCATCCATTGAGCAAGGTGTGCAAGTTCCATGCACATCCCCTGATAACAAACGAAAAAAAAAATACATATATATATCCTGCACATACATATTACAATTATTACAAGAGTTTGTGCTTCTACAGCACATAGTAGACATTTTAGTCCAAAGTCCATTTGTTGATTTTATAAAAATTTATAAACATCATATATTGCATATTTTTGGAAGGGTAACTTTGAATAATTATATTATTGCACTAAACACTTTTTTGATAAAACTACTCACAGCAGTCCTTTATTATATGCTAATTTTAGTATCTGAGTGTTATAGAAAGGATTTTAGTTGACACATGTGCTCCCTGAGATTATTTGAAAATGTTGAAAATTCGTTGCATAATACGTTGTGTATTTTTTTTCTCCTTTTCTGTTTAGGGTGTGATGGTGAAACTTGGACCAGTTGCAGCCCTTTCTATAACCATTTCATAAATAAATTTATAAGCAAATTGAACAACTTTTAATTTAACCAGATTATGCCCCCTTTAGAAACTTGGGTAAGTAATCATTCAGAACACGTATGTCAGGCCAATCTCGGAGTATGCAGCTGCAGCATGGAGTTAATGTCTCGTCATGTATAAAACTAAATTGGAGAAGACTCAGAGGTTTGCCACCAGACTGGTGCCCGAACTGAGGGACATGAGCTATGAGGAGAAACTGCGGGAATTAAATCTTACGCCGCTAGAAGACAGGAGAGTTAGGTGGGACATGATCACCACATACAAGATTCTCAAAGGAATTGATAAGGTAGACTAAGACAGTTTATTCAACACAAGGGGCACACGCTCTAGGGGACACAGGTGGCAATTGAGTGCCCAAATGAGCCATAAAAACATTATAAATAATTTTTTTAGTGTCACCGTAGTTAATAAATGGAATGCATTAGGAAGGAAGTGAGCCTAATAGGTTCAGGAACCTGTTCACCTGTTGATTGACGGTTAAGAGGCGCGACCAAAGGACCGAAGCTCAACCCCCCCCCCCCCCCCCCCCAAGCACACCTAGATGAGTATAACCAGGTGAGTACAAACACACACCCACACACAAGAATGTTGCCAGGCTGAACAACATAAGAACGAATTTTAGAAACTTGTGTAAGGAATCATTCAGAACCTTGTTTATCACATATGTCTGATCAATCCTTTAGTATGCGGCTCCAGCATGGAATCCATATCCCGTCAAGCATAAGACTAAACTGGAGAAGGTTCAAAGGTTTGCTACCAGACTAGTACCCAAACTGAGGGATATGAACTACGAGGAGAGAATACGGGAATTAAACGTCGCTGGAAGACAGAAGAGTTAGGAGGACATGACCACCACATTCAAGATTATCAAAGGAATTGATAGCGTAGATAAATACAGATTATTTAATACAAGGGGCACACGCACTAGGGGACTCAGGTGGAATTTGAGTGCCCAAATGAGCCATAGAGACATTAGAAAGAATTTGTTTATTATCAGAAAAGTTGACAAATCGAATGCTTTAGGAAGTGATGTGGTGGAGGCTGACTCCATGCACAGTTTCAAGTGTAGATATGATAGAGCCCAATAGATTCCGGAACCTATGCTCAGTTGATTGACAGTTGAGAGGCGGGACCAAAGAGGCAGACCTTAATCCCTACAAGCACAACTAGGTGAGTACACACACACACTACCACTAGGCTAGTCCCAGAACTAAGAGGCATGAGATACGAGGAAAGGCTACGTGAAATACACCTCACGTCGCTGGAAGACAGGAGAGCTCGGGGAAACATGATCACTACCTACAAAAATATCAGAGAAAATGACAGGGTAGATAAATATAAACGTTTAAACACAGGTGGTACGCGAACATGGGGACATAGGTGGAAACTGAGTACCCACGTGAGCCACTGGGACGTTAGAAAGATCTTTTTCAGTGTCAGAGTAGTTAACAGATGGAATTCATTAGGCAGTGATGTGGTGGAAGCTGACTCTATATATATCTGGTGACCTGGGCTTGTTCAGTGATTTCCTCAAACATCAAACTTCCTTCACTGCTTGCTTGCTTCACAAAAGGTTTTCGTTGTTTTATTTGATATTTGGTGTCTTCGTGTACATCTCTTTTTAATTATAATTATGTTAATTATTTATTTGATTATTTAATTCCACCGTCAAGTGAAGATTAGGTCTGGGTCGACCTTCTGAGTGGTCTAGGAGGCCATTCAGGATACGTGGTCTTGGGAACTCAGAGGCCCTCTTGAGAGGCAGCTGAGTCTGGTATTCATGAGCATCATTACAGGACGAGTATATATAGCATAAATGAACTAAACTAAAAAAATATATAACCAGCTGGTTTTCATCCTATTATCAAGGTGCTGTTCATGCTGGTATGGCGGTATGTTTACTCAAAGGACGAGTGGCGCTGCCCAATAAACTCGCCCTTGTCAGTAAAGTTTTAATGTGAAATCCGACCTGCACAAACACTCTTGAGACTTCCCTGACGTACACACTGTTGACATCACCCTAGTTTTAGCCTCGTCTCTGCTGGGTTTTCCGAGAGTCCTGGTCGAGGACCGGGCCGCGGAGCGCGGGGACGTTAAGCCCTAAAATCATTGCAAGGTAACCAAGGTTCCCGCCCGCTCTTCAGCTAGGATATCCGTGTTTACAATCATGGCGTCACAGAAGCACTGCTGTAAAGTTGGCGTCAGGGTTTGTACTTGCGCCGCGGTCGTCCTTATGAGATTTGATTAGTAATGTAGCACATAGCCATCCTGCAGGTGGTAGTGGAAGGGTTACAGAGACATACTATACCCATTCTGCAGGTGGTAGTGGAAGGGTTACAGAGACATACTATACCCATCCTGCTGGTGGTAGTGGAAGGGTTACAGGGACACACTATACCCATCCTGCTGGTGGTAGTGGAAGGGTTACAGAGGCACAATATACACATCCTGCAGGTGGTAGTGGAAGAGTTACAGAGGCACAATATATCCATCCTGCAGGTGGTTTTGAAAGGGTTACAGAGGCACAATATACCCATCCTACAGGTGGTAGTGGAAGAGTTACAGAGGCACAATATATCCATCCTGATGGTTGTAGTGGAAGGGTTACAAGGACACACTATACCCATCCTGCTGGTTGTAGCGGAAGGGTTACAGGGGCACACTATACCCATCCTGCTGGTGGTAGTGGAAGGGTTACAGGGACACACTATACCCATCCTGCTGGTGGTAGTGGAAGGGTTACAGGGACACACTATACCCATCCTGCTGGTGGTAGTGGAAGGGTTACAAGGACACACTATACCCATCCTGCAGGTGGTAGTGGAAGGGTTACAGAGACACACTATACCCATCCTACAGGTGGTAGTGGAAGGGTTACAAGGACACACTATACCCATCCTGCTGGTTGTAGTGGAAGGGTTACAGGGGCACACTATACTCATCCTGCAGGTGGTAGTGGAAGGGTTACAGGGGCACACTATACCCATCCTGCTGGTTGTAGTGGAAGGGTTACAGGGGCACACTATACACATCCTGCTGGTGGTAGTGGAAGGGTTACAGGGGCACACTATACCCATCCTGCTGGTTGTAGTGGAAGGGTTACAGAGGCACACTATACCCATCCTGCTGGTGGTAGTGGAAGGGTTACAGGGGCACACTATACCCATCCCGCAAGTGGTACATGGTGTGGCTCAGAGAGATACCATATTGTATTATATTAACACAATATGGATTATATCCTGTAATAAATACCAAAATATTACACTTCTGCTCATGTGGGTATGTATATTGATATAAAATTTCCAGCTTCTATAGAGGGAGTGATCATATGTTCGCAAACTATCAAATGTTCATTTCAGGTCTAATGGCCATATTACATATTTTTTATTTATAAAAGAACAGACAATATTTTTTTATTTATAAACATACAGACAATAAATACAATAAGAAAATTATACCAAAACACACAGAAAGCAGGAAACACTGAAAAAAGACACCACCAGGAACAACACACTCAGAAAGACACTTAACGTGAACATAAAAACAGTACGTGAAACTGAACACCAAACCATACACTGAAACACAGAACAAGCACCCAAAACCTTATACAGGAAATACACAGGAAATGTACACAGGAGCAACAAAGCAGCTCGCAGATAATAAAAAACAAAAAATCATGATACAGTGAAACAAACATGGACACAAGAGAAAAACTAAATTTAAAACACGTAAAGCAGAGTACTGAGTACAGGGAAAATACTCAAAATAGACAAAACAGTAAGAGGCAGAAGGGCTACGGGGAAACACAGGAAACCAACACACACACACACAACAACAACAACAAATGCACCGGAATGCGTAGGAACCGGGAATAACAAACCAGAGCCCTGCACAGGAGGCACACACACATGCACACACACACGCACACACACACACACACACACACACACACACACACACACACGCACACACACACACACACACACACACACACACACACACACACACACACACACACACACACACACACACACACACACACACACACACACACACACACACAGAAACCGCACCGGAACGTGCAAAAACCAGGACAACAAGCAGAACCACACGCACAGGAAGAAAAACCCAGGAACACGCAGGAACCGGGTAGAACAGTACATAGCCCCCGAAAGAGGCACACTCAAACACACACAGAGCAGCCATAGCACACCAGAAGGCAAACACAATAACGGAAGAACACATACACACAGGGCATATAACGCAAACAACACATACAAATGAAGAAAAACAGAAACAAGAGCCTGAAGGGCTACCTAGGGTCACAAAAGAAAATAGCACAAAAACCCAAAACACAGTACAAAAGACCCAAAAATATCACACACAGGGCACCAGAGAAGCCAGGAAGCCCAGGCAAGGCCTATGGAAGGCCACCCGAAATCTTCTCCAGACTTTTTTTCGGAAACTTCTCCGGGGGATAACACCCACGGCAACAACTCCCACTCGCTAATGAGTCCATTCACCTGCAGTGCAGGGTAACTCATAGACTCAGGAATCTCCATATGTGTGAAGCTCTACATGGATGGCACCAACACAGAGGCACCATAGACCTCAGAGGTACAGAGGCAGGCGCCGCAGATGCAGCAGGGACCTTGGACATAGGGCCCGACACCAAAGCAACCCTCGCCCCGGTGTCCCTCCTTCTAGAATCCTTCTTAAGCACCTCGACCAAGTATTTAGAACTACTAACGGGCGCCTCATGTGAGAAAATCCTAGCAGTTTTAATTCTTTTTCTTTTATGAATTATTACATATTTACTTTAATTTATCTTTTTAATCGACTTTAATATTATAATATTTTTATTTGATTATTTTAGTTAGTAGTGAGTTAGTAGTAGGCATCCTTCAGTCTCGGAAGAATATGGAGTTGCGGCCTGACAGGGCGCAAAGCCTGGGTAGGTAAATATGGAGGAGAAGCTGTTACCCATGCAGCTGGTCCCCCCCTCTCCAAGTTGCTGAAATTATCCAATAGAATGGCAAATGCCAATACACATGGTTCCAGCAACGTTGCAGGAGCTGCCAGAACGAGGTCGACGGTCAACAAAGAACTGCCTTAGGGGCTCCAACTCCGGATTTTTCCTCGAGGTTAACACCTGAAGCCTTTCCCAAAAAAAGAGTATGTCCGCAAGGCAGCGGAGGTTTAAAATCAGGGTTTTCCTTAAGAACATAAGAACAAAGAAAACTGCAGAAGGCCTATTGGCCCATACCGGGCAGCTCCTATCTATAACCACCCAATCCCACTCATATACATATCCAACCCGTGCTTGAAACAATCGAGGGACCCCACCTCCACCACGTTATGCGGTAATTGGTTCCACAAATCAACAACCCTGTTACTGAACCAGTATTTACCCAAGTCTTTCCTAAATCTAAACTTATCCAATTTATACCCATTGTTTCGTGTTCTGTCTTGTGTTGATACTTTTAATACCCTATTAATATCCCCATTGTTATGTCCATTCACCCACATAAGAACATAAGAACAAAGGCTACTGCAGAAGGCCTATTGGCCCATACGAGGAAGCTCCTATTTATAACCACCCAATCCCACTCATATACATGTCTAACCCATGCTTGAAACAATCGAGGGACCCCACCTCCACAATGTTACGCAGCAATTGGTTCCACAAATCAACAACCCTGTTATTGAACAAGTTTTTACCCAAGTCTTTCCTAAATCTAAACTAATCCAATTTATATCCATTGTTTCGTGTTCTGTCTTGTGTTGATACTTTTAATACCCTATTAATATCCCCTTTGTTATGTCCATTCACCCACTTGTTGGGGTTGTTGTTGTTGTTGTTGGTCTGGGGTTGTTGCTGTTGCGAACTCGTTGGAAGAAGTGGTTAGAGGTGTTTGTTTGGGTTTAAACTGTTAGTAGATAGAGGTATGGGAATTGATTTGGAAGAAGGAGGTAATAAAAGTATGTGTTTGTGGGAGAAAGGAATTGGCAAAATGATCAGGGACCCCTAACTCTTCGCCTTTCCAGTGAATGCAACTTAAGCTTTGTTAATCTTTCTTCATATGAAAGATTTCTAATTTGGGGAATTAACTTAGTCATCCTACGCTGGACACGTTCAAGTGAATTTATATCCATTCTATAATATGGCGACCAAAACTGAACTGCATAATCTAAATGGGGCCTAACTAGAGCAAGATATAGCTTGAGAACCACACCAGGTGTCTTGTTACTAACGCTGCGATTAATAAATCCAAGTGTCCGATTTGCCTTATTACGAACATTTATGCATTGATCCTTTTGTTTTAAATTCTTACTAATCATAACTCCCAGATCCCTTTCGCAATCCGACTTCGCAATCACAACACCATCTAGCTCGTATCTTGTAACTCTATCATCATTACCTAACCTCAGAACTTTACATTTATCAGCATTAAACTGCATCTGCCAATCCTTTGACCATTTCAAAACCCTATCTAGATCAACTTGAAGTGATAGTGAGTCCTCCTCCGAATTAATTTCCCTACCGATTTTCGTATCATCGGCAAATTTGCAAATGTTGCTACTCAAACCTGAATCTAAATCATTTATATATATTATAAACAACAGAGGTCCCAGGACAGAGCCTTGAGGCACTCCACTTACAACATTTTCCCACTCTGACTTGATTCCATTTATACTAACTCTCTGTTTCCTTTGGTATAGCCATGCCCTAATCCAGCTTAATATAGCACCCCCAATACCATGAGACTCTATTTTTTTAATCAGTCTTTCATGTGGCACTGTATCAAAAGCTTTGCTAAAGTCAAGGTATACAACATCGCAATCCTTACCACTATCAACTGCCTCAACAATGCTAGAATAAAAAGATAACAAATTTGTTAAACATGAACGGCCATTTATAAAACCATGTTGCGACTCAATTATTAATTTATGTTTTTCAAGATGAAGACGAATTTTATTTGCTATTATAGATTCGAGTAACTTTCCCACAATAGACGTTAGGCTAATTGGTCGATAGTTAGACGCAAGTGATCTATCTCCTTTCTTAAAAACTGGTATCACATTAGCAACTTTCCAAAACTCTGGCACTCTGCCTGACTCTATTGATTTATTAAATATGGTTGACAGTGGGTCACAAAGCTCCTCTTTGCATTCTTTAAGCACCCTAGCAAACACTTCATCCGGCCCTGGGGATTTGTTTGGTTTGAGTTTTACTATTTGTTTAAGAACATCCTCCCTGGTAACTGCTAAACTCGTCAACCTGTCCTCGTCCCCACCCACATAGACTTGTTCGGCTGATGGCATATTGTTAAGTTCCTCTTTAGTAAATACAGATACAAAATATTTATTAAAAATACTACTCATCTCTTCATCACTATCTGTTATTTGACCTGTCTCAGTTTTTAATGGACCTATCCTTTCCCTAGTCTTAGTACGATATAACTGAAAAAACCCTTTAGGATTTGTCTTTGCTTGCCCTGCTATGCGAACTTCATAGTTTCTTTTTGCTTTCCTTATCTCTTTTTTAACATTTCTAACCAGTTGTACGAATTCCTGTTCTAAAGTGACCTCCCCATTTTTAATCCTTTTGTACCAAGCTCTCTTTTTACCTATAAGGTTCTTCAAATTCTTTGTTATCCACTTTGGGTCATTAGTATACGATCTATTCAATTTGTATGGTATACTACGTTCCTGTGCTTTGTTTAGAATATTCTTAAATAAGTTATATATTGAATCCACATCGAAATCCCCATTTAAGTCACCTATCGCTGGGTTCATGTCTCGCTCCAAGACCGGCCCACACCCCATACCCAAGCCTTTCCAATCAATTTGACCCAAAAAATTTCTTAGGCTATTAAAATCAGCTTTTCGAAAATCTGGCACTTTAACAGAATTTTCTCCTACTGGTCTATTCCATTCTATGCTAAATCTGATTTCTTTGTGATCACTGCTCCCTAGCTCACTCCCTATTTCGATGTCATTAATTTGCGTTTCCCTGTTAGTTAACACTAAATCTAAAATATTATTTTCCCGTGTTGGTTCCTTAATGTGTTGCGTAAGAAAGCAATCGTCAATTAATTCTAGAAAATCTTCTGCTTCACTATTCCCTGTTTTGTTCAACCAGTTTATTCCGCTAAAATTAAAGTCACCCATGACATAAATACTGTTAGATCTAGATGCTCTAGATATTTCATCCCATAGATGCTTTGCTTCCATTCTGTCTAAATTTGGTGGCCTATATATTACTCCTATTATAATATTATTAGCTTTTTCGTTTAATTCAATCCAAATAGTTTCTGTGTGTGGCTCTGTTTTGATTCCCTCTTTGAGACTACATTTCAAATTGTCCCTAACATATATGGCTACTCCACCTCCTCGTCTAATATATCTATCTGTGTGAAATAGTTTAAATCCATATATTTGATATTCAGCTAATAGTTCTCTATTTTCTACATTCATCCACGTTTCGGTAAGTGCAATAATATCTATTTTTTCTGTGCAGACAAGAGCATTTAATTCGTTAATTTTATTTCTTAGACTTCTACTGTTAGTGTAATATACCCTTCCAGTGAATGCAACTTAAGCTTTGTTAATCTTTCTTCATATGTAAGATTTCTAATTTGGGGAATTAACTTAGTCATCCTACACTGAACACGTTCAAGTGAATTTATATCCATTCTATAATATGGCGACCAAAACTGAACTGCATAATCTAAATGGGGCCTAACTAGAGCAAGATATAGATTGAGAACCACACCAGGTGTCTTGTTACTAACGCTGCGATTAATAAATCCAAGTGTCCGATTTGCCTTATTACGAACATTTATGCATTGATCCTTTTGTTTTAAATTCTTACTAATCATAACTCCCAGATCCCTTTCGCAATTCGACTTCGCAATCTCAACACCATCTAGCTCGTATCTTGTAACCCTATCATCATTACCTAACCTCAGAACTTTACATTTATCAGCATTAAAACTGCATCTGCCAATCCTTCGACCATTTCAAAACCCTATCTAGATCAACTTGAAGTGATAGTGAGTCCTCCTCCGAATTAATTTCCCTACCGATTTTCGTATCATCGGCAAATTTGCAAATGTTGCTACTCAAACCTGAATCTAAATCATTTATATATATTATAAACAACAGAGGTCCCAGGACAGAGCCCTGAGGCACCCCACTTACAACATTTTCCCACTCTGACTTGACTCTATTTATACAAACTCTGTTTCCTTTGGTATAGCCATTCCCTAATCAGCTTAATATAGCACCCCCAATACCATGAGACTATATTTTTAATCAGTCTTTCATGTGGCACTGTATCAAAAGCTTTGCTAAAGTCAAGGTACACAACATCGCAATCCTTACCACTATCAACTGCCTCAACAATGCTAGAATAAAAAGATAACAAATTTGTTAAACATGAACGGCCATTTATAAAACCATGTTGCGACTCAATTATTAATTTATGTTTTTCAAGATGAAGACGAATTTTATTTGCTATTATAGATTCGAGTAACTTTCCCACAATAGACGTTAGGCTAATTGGTCGATAGTTAGACGCAAGTGATCTATCTCCTTTCTTAAAAACTGGTATCACATTAGCAACTTTCCAAAACTCTGGCACTCTGCCTGACTCTATTGATTTATTAAATATGGTTGACAGTGGGTCACAAAGCTCCTCTTTGCATTCTTTAAGCACCCTAGCAAACACTTCATCCGGCCCTGGGGATTTGTTTGGTTTGAGTTTTACTATTTGTTTAAGAACATCCTCCCTGGTAACTGCTAAACTCGTCAACCTGTCCTCGTCCCCACCCACATAGACTTGTTCGGCTGAAGGCATATTGTTAAGTTCCTCTTTAGTAAATACAGATACAAAATATTTATTAAAAATACTACTCATCTCTTCATCACTATCTGTTATTTGACCTGTCTCAGTTTTTAATGGACCTATCCTTTCCCTAGTCTTAGTACGATATAACTGAAAAAACCCTTTAGGATTTGTCTTTGCTTGCCCTGCTATGCGAACTTCATAGTTTCTTTTTGCTTTCCTTATCTCTTTTTTAACATTTCTAACCAGTTGTACGAATTCCTGTTCTAAAGTGACCTCCCCATTTTTAATCCTTTTGTACCAAGCTCTCTTTTTACCTATAAGGTTCTTCAAATTCTTTGTTATCCACTTTGGGTCATTAGTATACGATCTATTCAATTTGTATGGTATACTACGTTCCTGTGCTTTGTTTAGAATATTCTTAAATAAGTTATATATTGAATCCACATCGAAATCCCCATTTAAGTCACCTATCGCTGGGTTCATGTCTCGCTCCAAGACCGGCCCACACCCCATACCCAAGCCTTTCCAATCAATTTGACCCAAAAAATTTCTTAGGCTATTAAAATCAGCTTTTCGAAAATCTGGCACTTTAACAGAATTTTCTCCTACTGGTCTATTCCATTCTATGCTAAATCTGATTTCTTTGTGATCACTGCTCCCTAGCTCACTCCCTATTTCGATGTCATTAATTTGCGTTTCCCTGTTAGTTAACACTAAATCTAAAATATTATTTTCCCGTGTTGGTTCCTTAATGTGTTGCGTAAGAAAGCAATCGTCAATTAATTCTAGAAAATCTTCTGCTTCACTATTCCCTGTTTTGTTCAACCAGTTTATTCCGCTAAAATTAAAGTCACCCATGACATAAATACTGTTAGATCTAGATGCTCTAGACATTTCATCCCATAGATGCTTTGCTTCCATTCTGTCTAAATTTGGTGGCCTATATATTACTCCTATTATAATATTATTAGCTTTTTCGTTTAATTCAATCCAAATAGTTTCTGTGTGTGGCTCTGTTTTGATTCCCTCTTTGAGACTACATTTCAAATTGTCCCTAACATATATGGCTACTCCACCTCCTCGTCTAATATATCTATCTGTGTGAAATAGTTTAAATCCATATATTTGATATTCAGCTAATAGTTCTCTATTTTCTACATTCATCCACGTTTCGGTAAGTGCAATAATATCTATTTTTTCTGTGCAGACAAGAGCATTTAATTCGTTAATTTTATTTCTTAGACTTCTACTGTTAGTGTAATATACCCTTCCAGTGAATGCAACTTAAGCTTTGTTAATCTTTCTTCATATGTAAGATTTCTAATTTGGGGAATTAACTTAGTCATCCTACACTGAACACGTTCAAGTGAATTTATATCCATTCTATAATATGGCGACCAAAACTGAACTGCATAATCTAAATGGGGCCTAACTAGAGCAAGATATAGATTGAGAACCACACCAGGTGTCTTGTTACTAACGCTGCGATTAATAAATCCAAGTGTCCGATTTGCCTTATTACGAACATTTATGCATTGATCCTTTTGTTTTAAATTCTTACTAATCATAACTCCCAGATCCCTTTCGCAATTCGACTTCGCAATCTCAACACCATCTAGCTCGTATCTTGTAACCCTATCATCATTACCTAACCTCAGAACTTTACATTTATCAGCATTAAAACTGCATCTGCCAATCCTTCGACCATTTCAAAACCCTATCTAGATCAACTTGAAGTGATAGTGAGTCCTCCTCCGAATTAATTTCCCTACCGATTTTCGTATCATCGGCAAATTTGCAAATGTTGCTACTCAAACCTGAATCTAAATCATTTATATATATTATAAACAACAGAGGTCCCAGGACAGAGCCCTGAGGCACCCCACTTACAACATTTTCCCACTCTGACTTGACTCTATTTATACAAACTCTGTTTCCTTTGGTATAGCCATTCCCTAATCAGCTTAATATAGCACCCCCAATACCATGAGACTATATTTTTAATCAGTCTTTCATGTGGCACTGTATCAAAAGCTTTGCTAAAGTCAAGGTACACAACATCGCAATCCTTACCACTATCAACTGCCTCAACAATGCTAGAATAAAAAGATAACAAATTTGTTAAACATGAACGGCCATTTATAAAACCATGTTGCGACTCAATTATTAATTTATGTTTTTCAAGATGAAGACGAATTTTATTTGCTATTATAGATTCGAGTAACTTTCCCACAATAGACGTTAGGCTAATTGGTCGATAGTTAGACGCAAGCGATCTATCTCCTTTCTTAAAAACTGGTATCACATTAGCAACTTTCCAAAACTCTGGCACTCTACCTGACTCTATTGATTCATTAAATATGGCTGACAGTGGGTCACAAAGCTCCTTTTTGCATTCTATAAGCACCCTGGCAAACACTTCATCCGGCCCTGAGGATTTGTTTGGTTTGAGTTTTACTATTTGTTTAAGAACATCCTCCCTGGTAACTGTTAAACTCGTCAACCTGTCCTCGTCCCCACCCACATAGACTTGTTCGGCTGAAGGCATATTGTTAAGTTCCTCTTTAGTAAATACAGATACAAAATATTTATTAAAAATACTACTCATCTCTTCATCACTATCTGTTATTTGACCTGTCTCAGTTTTTAATGGACATATCCTTTCCCTAGTCTTAGTACGATATAACTGAAAAACCCTTTAGGATTTGTCTTTGCTTGCCCTGCTATGCGAATTTCATAGTTTCTTTTTGCTTTCCTTATCTCTTTTTTAACATTTCTAACCAGTTGTACGAATTCCTGTTCTAAAGTGACCTCCCCATTTTTAATCCTTTTGTACCAAGCTCTCTTTTTACCTATAAGGTTCTTCAAATTCTTTGTTATCCACTTTGGGTCATTAGTATTCGATCTATTCAATTTGTATGGTATACTACGTTCTTGTGCTTTGTTTAGAATATTCTTAAATAAGTTATATATTATATCCACATCGAAATTCCCTTTTACGTCACCTGTCGCTGGGTTCATGTCTCGCTCTAAGACCGGCCCACACCCCATACCCAAGACTTTCCAATCTATTTGACCCAAAAAATTTCTTAGGCTATTAAAATCAGCTTTTCGAAACACCTCTAACCACTGGTTCCAACGAGTTCGCAACAGCAACAACCCCAGCCCTCGATAGATGCACCCCATCACGAGCATACATTTCATTTCTTCCATAGAAGCGTTCCCAGTTGTCTATGAAAGATATTGCATTTGATTTGCAATATCTTTCCAGCCGGCAATTGACACCAAGTGCCCTCGACATCCATTCATTTCCCACTACCTTTCTTGGAAGAATGCCACATATGATCGGGATTCCTCCCTTGCTCCTAACTAATTCAATGGCTGTCCTAAATCTCTGTATTAGTTCCTCACTCCTAACTCGCCCAACATCATTACCCCCTGCACTAATACAAATAATGGGTTTGTTCCCATTTCACGTCATAATATCATTCATGTTTTCAACAATATTCACCAATTCCAGCTCCCGGATAGCAAACCCTTAATCTGTTCCCCCTATCTCTGGCACAAAACGTTCTGTCTAAATACCTCACCTGGGAATCTCCCACAACCAAAATTCGCTTCGGTACCGCCCTAACTTTCTGAGCAGCTTGAGGGGCCTGCGCTCCGCTGTTCCTCGCTGCAGGCGCACTACAGCACTCGTCCTCCAACACGGCAAATGAATTTGCCGTCCTTAGGGCGTCTGTAGGCGGCCTTGTCAAGGTCTTCTTAAGAACCCTGTCTTTCACTACTCTCCACGATGAGGTCTCGTCAACACTGGTCTCCCCCTTCGTTTCCTATCGAAGTCTCAGCCGTCGTACCTCCTCCCGCAGGGAATCCATCTCCGCTCTCAGAGCTCCAATCAAACTCACCAAATCATTAACTAATCCTTCCATTATTGCAATAATAATATTGCTCCAGAGCTCCAGCTAACACAACCTCTCACTGTGACAGTGAGAGGTTGACACTAAATCTAAAATATTATTTTCCCGCGATGGTTCCTTAATGAATGGTTATAAATTCACTTGAACGTGTCCAGCGTAGGATGAACATAAGAACATAAGAACATAAGAACAAAGGTAACTGCAGAAGGCCTATTGGCCCATACGAGGCAGCTCCTATTCTATAACCACCCAATCCCACTCATATACTTGTCCAACCCGTGCTTGAAACAATCGAGGGACCCCACCTCCACAATGTTACGCGGCAATTGGTTCCACAAATCAACAACCCTGTTACTGAACCAGTATTTACCCAAGTCTTTCCTAAATCTAAACTTATCCAATTTATACCCATTGTTTCGTGTTCTGTCCTGTGTTGATACTTTTAATACCCTACTAATATCCCCCCGGTTATGTCCATTCATCCACTTGTAAACCTCTATCATGTCACCCCTAACTCTTCGCCTTTCCAGTGAATGCAACTTAAGCTTTGTTAATCTTTCTTCATATGAAAGATTTCTAATTTGGGGAATTAACTTAGTCATCCTACGCTGGACACGTTCAAGTGAATTTATATCCATTCTATAATATGGCGACCAAAACTGAACTGCATAATCTAAATGGGGCCTAACTAGAGCAAGGTATAGCTTGAGAACCACACCAGGTGTCTTGTTACTAACGCTGCGATTAATAAATCCAAGTGTCCGATTTGCCTTATTACGAACATTTATGCATTGATCCTTTTGTTTTAAATTCTTACTAATCATAACTCCCAGATCCCTTTCGCAATCCGACTTCGCAATCACAACACCATCTAGCTCGTATCTTGTAACTCTATCATCATTACCTAACCTCAGAACTTTACATTTATCAGCATTAAACTGCATCTGCCAATCCTTTGACCATTTCAAAACCCTATCTAGATCAACTTGAAGTGATAGTGAGTCCTCCTCCGAATTAATTTCCCTACCGATTTTCGTATCATCGGCAAATTTGCAAATGTTGCTACTCAAACCTGAATCTAAATCATTTATATAAATTATAAACAACAGAGGTCCCAGGACAGAGCCTTGAGGCACACCACTTACAACATTTACCCACTCTGACTTGATTCCATTTATACTAACTCTCTGTTTCCTTTGGTATAGCCATGCCCTAATCCAGCTTAATATAGCACCCCCAATACCATGAGACTCTATCTTTTTAATCAGTCTTTCATGTGGCACTGTATCAAAAGCTTTGCTAAAGTCAAGGTATACAACATCGCAATCCTTACCACTATCAACTGCCTCAACAATGCTAGAATAAAAAGATAACAAATTTGTTAAACATGAACGGCCATTTATAAAACCATGTTGCGACTCAATTATTAATTTATGTTTTTCAAGATGAAGACGAATTTTATTTGCAATTATAGATTCGAGTAACTTTCCCACAATAGACGTTAGGCTAATTGGTCGATAGTTAGACGCAAGTGATCTATCTCCTTTCTTAAAAACTGGTATCACATTAGCAACTTTCCAAAACTCTGGCACTCTGCCTGACTCTATTGATTTATTAAATATGATTGACAGTGGGTCACAAAGCTCCTCTTTGCATTCTTTAAGCACCCTGGCAAACACTTCATCCGGCCCTGGGGATTTGTTTGGTTTGAGTTTTACTATTTGTTTAAGAACATCCTCCTTGGTAACTGCTAAACTCGTCAACCTGTCCTCGTCCCCACCCACATAGACTTGTTCGGCTGAAGGCATATTGTTAAGTTCCTCTTTAGTAAATACAGATACAAAATATTTATTAAAAATACTACTCATCTCTTCATCACTATCTGTTATTTGACCTGTCTCAGTTTTTAATGGACCTATCCTTTCCCTAGTCTTGGTACGATATAACTGAAAAAACCCTTTAGGATTTGTCTTTGCTTGCTCTGCTATGCGAACTTCATAGTTTCTTTTTGCTTTCCTTATCTCTTTTTTAACATTTCTAACCAGTTGTACGAATTCCTGTTCTAAAGTGACCTCCCCATTTTTAATCCTTTTGTACCAAGCTCTCTTTTTACCTATAAGGTTCTTCAAATTCTTTGTTATCCACTTTGGGTCATTAGTATTCGATCTATTCAATTTGTATGGTATACTACGTTCCTGTGCTTTGTTTAGAATATTCTTAAATAAGTTATATATTGAATCCACATCGAAATCCCCATTTAAGTCACCTATCGCTGGGTTCATGTCTCGCTCCAAGACCGGCCCACACCCCATACCCAAGAGTTTCCAATCAATTTGACCCAAAAAATTTCTTAGGCTATTAAAATCAGCTTTTCGAAAATCTGGCACTTTAACAGAATTTTCTCCTACTGGTCTATTCCATTCTATGCTAAATCTGATTTCTTTGTGATCACTGCTCCCTAGCTCACTCCCTATTTCGATGTCATTAATTTGCGTTTCCCTGTTAGTTAACACTAAATCTAAAATATTATTTTCCCGTGTTGGATCCTTAATGTGTTGCGTAAGAAAGCAATCGTCAATTAATTCTAGAAAATCTTCTGCTTCTCTATTCCCTGTTTTGTTCCACCAGTTTATTCCGCTAAAATTAAAGTCACCCATGACATAAATACTGTTAGATCTAGATGCTCTAGATATTTCATCCCATAGATGCTTTGCTTCCATTCTGTCTAAATTTGGTGGCCTATATATTACTCCTATTATAATATTATTAGCTTTTTCGTTTAATTCTATCCAAATAGTTTCTGTGTGTGGCTCTGTTTTGATTCCCTCTTTGAGACTACATTTCAAATTGTCCCTAACATATATGGCTACTCCACCTCCTCGTCTAATATATCTATCTGTGTGAAATAGTTTAAATCCATATATTTGATATTCAGCTAATAGTTCTCTATTTTCTACATTCATCCACGTTTCGGTAAGTGCAATAATATCTATTTTTTCTGTGCAGACAAGAGCATTTAATTCGTTAATTTTATTTCTTAGACTTCTACTGTTAGTGTAATCAAAATGACAAAGTTAATTCCCCAAATTAGAAATCTTTCATATGAAGAAAGATTAACAAAGCTTAAGTTGCATTCACTGGAAAGGCGAAGAGTTAGGGGTGACATGATTGAGGTTTACAAGTGGGTGAATGGACATAACAAAGGGGATATTAATAGGGTATTAAAAGTATCAATACAAGACAGAACACGAAACAATGGGTATAAATTGGATAAGTTTAGACATAGGAAAGTCTTGGGTAAATACTGGTTCAGTAACAGGGTTGTTGATTTGTGGAACCAATTACCGCGTAACGTGCTAGAGGTGGGGTCCCTCGATTGTTTATAGCGCGGGTTGGACAAGTATATGAGTGGGATTGGGTGGTTATAAATAGGAGCTGTCTCGTATGGGCCAATAGGCCTTCTGCAGTTGCCTTTGTTCTTATGTTATGTGTTGCGTAAGAAAGCAATCGTCAATAAATTCTAGAAAATCTTCTGCTTCACTATTCCCAGTTTTGTTCACCCAGTTTATTCCACTAAAATTAAAGTCACCAATGACATAAATACTGTTAGATCTAGATGCTCTAGATATTTCATCCCATAGATGCTTTGCTTCCATTCTGTCTGAATCAATAATTGCAAATACAATTCGTCTCCGTCTTGAAAAACATAAATTAATAAAGGAGTCGCAACATGGTTTTACAAATGGCCGTTCATGTTTAACAAACTTGCTAACTTTTTATTCCAGAATAGTTGAGGCAGTTGATAGTGGTAAGGATTGTGATGTTGTGTACCTTGACTTTAGCAAAGCTTTTGATACAGTGCCACATGAAAGACTAATTAAAAAAATAGAAGCTCATGATAATATAACAGTGTTGTTATATTATCATAGCAATATGGAAGTTGTAGTGAAGGACCTGGTGACTCTAGTGGGAGCCCTGAGGACAGAGTTGGACTCTCTGCGGGAGGAGGTGCGTCAGCTTAAAAAACAACGAGAAGTAACGAAGGAGGAGACCAGCAGTAAAGGGACCTCGTCTTGGAGAGTTGCGAAAGACAGGGGCCTTAAGAAGACTTTGATAAAGCCGCCTTCAAACGCCATAGCAACTTCAAATTCATTTGACGTTTTGGAGGACGAGTGCTGTGGAGAGACTGTGGATCGCGCAAAAGGGAAAGCAACGAAGAGAAAGGAAGCGCAGGCCCCTCAGAAAGTAAAGGAAGTACCTAAGCAAACATTAGTTGTGGGAGATTCCCAGATAAGGTATTTGGATAGAACGTTTTGTGCTAGAGATAGGGGGAACAGGTTAAGGGTTTGCTATCCCGGAGCTGGCATTGGTGATATTATAAACAACATGAATGATATTATGGCTGGTAATGGGAACAATCCCATTATTTGCATTAGCGTGGGAGGAAATGATGTTGGTCGAGTCAGGAGTGAGGAACTGATTCAGAGGTATAAAACAGCCATAGAGTTAGTTAGGAGCAAGGGAGGAATCCCGATCATATGTGGCATTCTTCCAAGAAAGGGAGTGGGAAATGAATGGATATCGAGGGCACTTGGTGTCAATTGCCGGCTGGAAAGATATTGCAAATCAAATGCAATATCTTTCATAGACAACTGGGAACACTTCTATGGAAGAAATGAAATGTATGCTCGTGATGGGGTGCATCTATCGAGAGCTGGGGTTGTTGCTGTTGCGAACTCGCTAGAAGAAGTGGTTAGAGGTGTTTGTTTGGGTTTAAACTGTTAGTAGATAGAGGTATGGGAATTGATTTGGAGGAAGGAGGTAATAAAAGTATGTGTTTGTGGGAGAAAGGAATTGGCAAAACGATCAGGGAAAGAGAAGGTCCGCAAAATAACAATTCACTTAGGGTATATTACACTAACAGTAGAAGTCTAAGAAATAAAATTAACGAATTAAATGCTCTTGTCTGCACAGAAAAAATAGATATTATTGCACTTACCGAAACGTGGATGAATGTAGAAAATAGAGAACTATTAGCTGAATATCAAATATATGGATTTAAACTATTTCACACAGATAGATATATTAGACGAGGAGGTGGAGTAGCCATATATGTTAGGGACAATTTGAAATGTAGTCTCAAAGAGGGAATCAAAACAGAGCCACACACAGAAACTATTTGGATTGAATTAAACGAAAAAGCTAATAATATTATAATAGGAGTAATATATAGGCCACCAAATTTAGACAGAATGGAAGCAAAGCATCTATGGGATGAAATATCTAGAGCATCTAGATCTAACAGTATTTATGTCATGGGTGACTTTAATTTTAGCGGAATAAACTGGTTGAACAAAACAGGGAATAGTGAAGCAGAAGATTTTCTAGAATTAATTGACGATTGCTTTCTTACGCAACACATTTAGGAACCAACACGGGAAAATAATATTTTAGATTTAGTGTTAACTAACAGGGAAACGCAAATTAATGACATCGAAATAGGGAGTGAGCTAGGGAGCAGTGATCACAAAGAAATCAGATTTAGCATAGAATGGAATAGACCAGTAGGAGAAAATTCTGTTAAAGTGCCAGATTTTCGAAAAGCTGATTTTAATAGCCTAAGAAATTTTTTGGGTCAAATTGATTGGAAAGGCTTGGGTATGGGGTGTGGGCCGGTCTTGGAGCGAGACATGAACCCAGCGATAGGTGACTTAAATGGGGATTTCGATGTGGATTCAATATATAACTTATTTAAGAATATTCTAAACAAAGCACAGGAACGTAGTATACCATACAAATTGAATAGATCGTATACTAATGACCCAAAGTGGATAACAAAGAATTTGAAGAACCTTATAGGTAAAAAGAGAGCTTGGTACAAAAGGATTAAAAATGGGGAGGTCACTTTAGAACAGGAATTCGTACAACTGGTTAGAAATGTTAAAAAAGAGATAAGGAAAGCAAAAAGAAACTATGAAGTTCGCATAGCAGGGCAAGCAAAGACAAATCCTAAAGGGTTTTTTCAGTTATATCGTACTAAGACTAGGGAAAGGATAGGTCCATTAAAAACTGAGACAGGTCAAATAACAGATAGTGATGAAGAGATGAGTAGTATTTTTAATAAATATTTTGTATCTGTATTTACTAAAGAGGAACTTAACAATATGCCTTCAGCCGAACAAGTCTATGTGGGTGGAGACGAGGACAGGTTGACGAGTTTAGCAGTTACCAGGGAGGATGTTCTTAAACAAATAGTAAAACTCAAACCAAACAAATCCCCAGGGCCGGATGAAGTGTTTGCTAGGGTGCTTAAAGAATGCAAAGAGGAGCTTTGTGACCCACTGTCAACCATATTTAATAAATCAATAGAGTCAGGCAGAGTGCCAGAGTTTTGGAAAGTTGCTAATGTGATACCAGTTTTTAAGAAAGGAGATAGATCACTTGCGTCTAACTATCGACCAATTAGCCTAACGTCTATTGTGGGAAAGTTACTCGAATCTATAATAGCAAATAAAATTCGTCTTCATCTTGAAAAACATAAATTAATAATTGAGTCGCAACATGGTTTTATAAATGGCCGTTCATGTTTAACAAATTTGTTATCTTTTTATTCTAGCATTGTTGAGGCAGTTGATAGTGGTAAGGATTGCGATGTTGTATACCTTGACTTTAGCAAAGCTTTTGATACAGTGCCACATGAAAGACTGATTAAAAAAATAGAGTCTCATGGTATTGGGGGTGCTATATTAAGCTGGATTAGGGCATGGCTATACCAAAGGAAACAGAGAGTTAGTATAAATGGAATCAAGTCAGAGTGGGAAAATGTTGTAAGTGGAGTGCCTCAAGGCTCTGTCCTGGGACCTCTGTTGTTTATAATATATATAAATGATTTAGATTCAGGTTTGAGTAGCAACATTTGCAAATTTGCCGATGATACGAAAATCGGTAGGGAAATTAATTCGGAGGAGGACTCACTATCACTTCAAGTTGATCTAGATAGGGTTTTGAAATGGTCAAAGGATTGGCAGATGCAGTTTAATGCTGATAAATGTAAAGTTCTGAGGTTAGGTAATGATGATAGAGTTACAAGATACGAGCTAGATGGTGTTGTGATTGCGAAGTCGGATTGCGAAAGGGATCTGGGAGTTATGATTAGTAAGAATTTAAAACAAAAGGATCAATGCATAAATGTTCGTAATAAGGCAAATCGGACACTTGGATTTATTAATCGCAGCGTTAGTAACAAGACACCTGGTGTGGTTCTCAAGCTATATCATGCTCTAGTTAGGCCCCATTTAGATTATGCAGTTCAGTTTTGGTCGCCATATTATAGAATGGATATAAATTCACTTGAACGTGTCCAGCGTAGGATGACTAAGTTAATTCCCCAAATTAGAAATCTTTCATATGAAGAAAGATTAACAAAGCTTAAGTTGCATTCACTGGAAAGGCGAAGAGTTAGGGGTGACATGATAGAGGTTTACAAGTGGATGAATGGACATAACCGGGGGGATATTAATAGGGTATTAAAAGTATCAACACAGGACAGAACACGAAACAATGGATATAAATTGGATAAGTTTAGATTTAGGAAAGACTTGGGTAAATACTGGTTCAGTAACAGGTTTGTTGATTTGTGGAACCAATTGCCGCGTAACATTGTGGAGGTAGGGTCCCTCGATTGTTTCAAGCATGGGTTGGACAAGTATATGAGTGGGATTGGGTGGTTATAGAATAGGAGCTGCCTCGTATGGGCCAATAGGCCTTCTGCAGTTACCTTTGTTCTTATGTTCTTATGTTCATGGTATTGGGGGTGCTATATATACTTGGATCAGGGCATGGCTATTCCATGGGAAACAGAGAGTTAATATAAATGGGGTTAAGTCAGAGTGGGATAATGTTGTTAGTGGAGTACCTCAGGGCTCTGCCCTGGGACCTCTGTCGTTTATAATATATATAAATGATTTAGATTCAGGTTTGAGTAGCAGCATTTGCAAATTTGCCGATCATACGAAAATCGGCAGGGAAATTAATTCGGAGGAGGACTCACTATCACTTCAAGTTGATCTACATAAGGTTTTGAAATGGTCAAAGGATTGGCAAATGCAGTTTAATGCTGATAAATGTAAAGTTCTGAGGCTAGGTAATGGTGATAGAGTTACAAGATACGAGCTAGATGGTGTTGAGATTGCGAAAGGGATCTGGGAGTTATGATTAGTAAGAATTTAAAACATAAGGATCAATGCATGAATTTTCGTAAAAAGGCGAATAGGACACTGGAATTTATTAATCGAAGCGTTAGTAACAAGACACCTGGTGTGGTTCTCAAGCTATATCTTGCTCTAGTTAGGCCCCATTTAGATTATGCAGTTCAGTTTTGGTCGCCGTATTATAGAATGGATATAAATTCACTTGAACGTGTCCAACGTAGGATGACTAAGTTAATTCCCCAAATTAGAAATCTTTCATATGAAGAAAGATTAACAAAGCTTAAGTTGCATTCACTGGAAAGGCGAAGAGTTAGGGGTGACATGATAGGGGTTTACAAGTGGATGAATGGACATAACAGGGGGGATAATAATAGGGTATTAAAAATATCAACACAAGACAGAACACGAAACAATGGGTATAAATTGGATAAGTTTAGATTTAGGAAAGACTTGGGTAAATACTGGTTCAGTACCAGGGTTGTTGATTTGTGGAACCAATTGCCGCGTAACGTGGTGGATGTGGGGTCCCTCGATTGTTTCAAGCGCGGGTTGGACAAGTATATGAGTGGGATTGGGTGGTTATAGATAGGAGCTGCCTCGTATTTTCCAATAGGCCTTCTGCAGTTACCTTTGTTCGTATGTTCTTATAAATCCTAGTGTCCTATTCGCCTTATTACGAACATTCATGCATTGATCCTTTTGTTTTAAATTCTTACTAATCATAACTCCCAGATCCCTTTCGCAATCTCGGCACCATCTAGCTCGTATCTTGTAACTCTATCATCATTACCCAGCTTCAAAACTCTACATTTATCAGCATTAAAATGCATCTGCCAATCTTTTGACCATTCTAAAACCCTATTTAGATCAACTTGAAGTGATAGCGAGTCTTCTTTCGTGTTGATTTCCCTACCGATTTTTGTATCATCTGCAAATTTGCAGATGTTGCTACTCAAACCTGAATCTAAAACATTAATATATATTATAAACAACAGAGGTCCCGGGACAGAGCCCTGAGGTACTCCACTAACAACATTATCGCACTCTGACTTAACCCCATTTATACTAACTCTCTCTTTCCTTTGGAATAGCCATGCCCTAATCCAAGTTAATATAGCACCACCAATACCATGAGCTTCTATTTTTTTTAATTAGTCTTTCATGTGGCACTGTATCAAAGGCTTTGCTAAAGTCAAGGTACACAACATCACAATCATTACCACTATCAACTGCCTCAACTATGCTGGAATAAAAATTTAGCAAATTTGTTAAACATGATCGGCCATTTGTAATACCATGTTGCGACTCATATATTAATTTATGTTTTTCAAGATGGAGACGAATTGTATTTGCAATTATTGATTCAAGTAACTTTCCCACAATAGACGATAGGCTAATTAGCCGATAGTTTGACGCTAGTGATCTATCTCCTTTCTTAAAAATTGGTACCACATTAGCTACCTTCCATGACTCTGGCACTCTGCCTGACTGTATTGATTTATTAAATATGGTAGACAGTGGCTCGGAAAGCTCCTCTTTGCATTCTTTAAGCACCCTGGCAAACACTTCATCCGGCCCTGGGGATTTGTTTGGTTTTAGTTTTTCTAATTGTTTAATTACATCCTCCCTGGTAACTGCTAAACTAGTCAACCTGTCCTCATCCCCACCCACATAGACTTGTTCGGCTGAAGGCATATTGTTAAGTTCTTCTTTAGTAAATACAGATATAAAATATATGTTAAAAATACTACTCATCTCCTTGTCATAAGAACATAAGAACATAAGAACAAAGGTAACTGCAGAAGGCCTATTGGCCCATACGAGGCAGCTCCTATTCTATAACCACTCAATCCCACTCATATACTTGTCCAACCCGTGCTTGAAACAATCGAGGGACCCGACCTCCACAATGTTACGCGGCAATTGGTTCCACAAATCAACAACCCTGTTACTGAACCAGTATTTACCCAAGTCTTTCCTAAATCTAAACTTATCCAATTTATGTCCATTGTTTCGTGTTCTGTCCTGTGTTGATACTTTTAATACCCTATTAATATCCCCCCGGTTATGTCCATTCATCCACTTGTAAACCTCTATCATGTCACCCCTAACTCTTCGCCTTTCCAGTGAATGCAACTTAAGCTTTGTTAATCTTTCTTCATATGAAAGATTTCTAATTTGGGGAATTAACTTAGTCATCCTACGCTGGACACGTTCAAGTGAATTTATATCCAAAATTAATTTAAATTTATTGTCATTATCCGTTATTTGACCTGTCTCAGATTTTAATGGACCTATCCTTTCCCTAGTCTTAGTTCGATATAACTGAAAAAACCCTTTAGGATTTGACTTTGCTTGCTCTGCTATGCGAATTTCATAGTTTCTTTTTGCTTTCCTAATCTCTTTTTAACATTTCTAACCAGTTGTATGAATTCCTCTTCTAACCTGACTTCGCCATTCTTAATCCTTTTGTACCAAGCTGTCTTTTTACCTATAAGAACATAAGAACAAAGGTAACTGCAGAAGGCCTATTGGCCCATACGAACATAAGAACATAAGAACAAAGGTAACTGCAGAAGGCCTATTGGCCCATACGAGGCAGCTCCTATTCTATAACCACCCAATCCCACTCATATACTTGTCCAACCCGCGCTTGAAACAATAATGGACCCCACCTCCACCACGTTACGCGGCAATTGGTTCCACAAATCTACAACCCTGTTACTGAACCAGTATTTACCCAAGTCTTTCCTAAATCTAAACTTATCCAATTTATACCCATTGTTTCGTGTTCTGTCCTGTGTTGATACTTTTAATACCCTATTAATATCCCCCTTGTTATGTCCATTCACCCACTTGTAAACCTCTATCATGTCGCCCCTAACTCTTCGCCTTTCCAGTGAATGCAACTTAAGCTTTGTTAATCTTTCTTCATATGAAAGATTTCTAATTTGGGGAATTAACTTAGTCATCCTACGCTGGACACGTTCAAGTGAATTTATATCCATTTATATCCATATCCATTCATTGAATTTATATCCATTCTATAATATGGCGACCAAAACTGAACTGCATAATCTAAATGGGGCCTAACTAGAGCAAGATATAGCTTGAGAACCACACCAGGTGTCTTGTTACTAACGCTGCGATTAATAAATCCAAGTGTCCGATTTGCCTTATTACGAACATTTATGCATTGATCCTTTTGTTTTAAATTCTTACTAATCATAACTCCCAGATCCCTTTCGCAATCCGACTTCGCAATCACAACACCATCTAGCTCGTATCTTGTAACTCTATCAACATTACCTAACCTCAGAACTTTACATTTATCAGCATTAAACTGCATCTGCCAATCCTTTGACCATTTCAAAACCCTATCTAGATCAACTTGAAGTGATAGTGAGTCCTCCTCCAAATTTATTTCCCTACCGATTTTCGTATCATCGGCAAATTTGCAAATGTTGCTACGAGGCAGCTCCTATTCTATAACCACCCAATCCCACTCATATACTTGTCCAACCCGTGCTTGAAACAATCGAGGGACCCCACCTCCACAATGTTACGCGGCAATTGGTTCCACAAATCAACAACCCTGTTACTGAACCAGTATTTACCCAAGTCTTTCCTAAATCTAAACTTATCCAATTTATATCCATCGTTTCGTATTCTGTCCTGTGTTGATACTTTTAATACCCTATTAATATCCCCCCGGTTATGTCCATTCATCCACTTGTAAACCTCTATCATGTCACCCCTAACTCTTCGCCTTTCCAGTGAATGCAACTTAAGCTTTGTTAATCTTTCTTCATATGAAAGATTTCTAATTTGGGGAATTAACTTAGTCATCCTACGCTGGACACGTTCAAGTGAATTTATATCCATTCTATAATATGGCGACCAAAACTGAACTGCATAATCTAAATGGGGCCTAACTAGAGCGAGATATAGCTTGAGAACCACACCAGGTGTCTTGTTACTAACGCTGCGATTAATAAATCCAAGTGTCCGATTTGCCTTATTACGAACATTTATGCATTGATCCTTTTGTTTTAAATTCTTACTAATCATAACTCCCAGATCCCTTTCGCAATCCGACTTCGCAATCACAACACCATCTAGCTCGTATCTTGTAACTCTATCATCATTACCTAACCTCAGAACTTTACATTTATCAGCATTAAACTGCATCTGCCAATCCTTTGACCATTTCAAAACCCTATCTAGATCAACTTGAAGTGATAGTGAGTCCTCCTCCGAATTAATTTCCCTACCGATTTTCGTATCATCGGCAAATTTGCAAATGTTGCTACTCAAACCTGAATCTAAATCATTTATATATATTATAAACAACAGAGGTCCCAGGACAGAGCCTTGAGGCACTCCACTTACAACATTTTCCCACTCTGACTTGATTCCATTTATACTAACTCTGTTTCCTTTGGTATAGCCATGCCCTAATCCAGCTTAATATAGCACCCCCAATACCATGAGACTCTATCTTTTTAATCAGTCTTTCATGTGGCACTGTATCAAAAGCTTTGCTAAAGTCAAGGTATACAACATCGCAATCCTTACCACTATCAACTGCCTCAACAATGCTAGAATAAAAAGATAACAAATTTGTTAAACATGAACGGCCATTTATAAAACCATGTTGCGACTCAATTATTAATTTATGTTTTTCAAGATGAAGACGAATTTTATTTGCTATTATAGATTCGAGTAACTTTCCCACAATAGACGTTAGGCTAATTGGTCGATAGTTAGACGCAAGTGATCTATCTCCTTTCTTAAAAACTGGTATCACATTAGCAACTTTCCAAAACTCTGGCACTCTGCCTGACTCTATTGATTTATTAAATATGGTTGACAGTGGGTCACAAAGCTCCTCTTTGCATTCTTTAAGCACCCTGGCAAACACTTCATCCGGCCCTGGGGATTTGTTTGGTTTGAGTTTTACTATTTGTTTAAGAACATCCTCCCTGGTAACTGCTAAACTCGTCAACCTGTCCTCGTCCCCACCCACATAGACTTGTTCGGCTGAAGGCATATTGTTAAGTTCCTCTTTAGTAAATACAGATACAAAATATTTATTAAAAATACTACTCATCTCTTCATCACTATCTGTTATTTGACCTGTCTCAGTTTTTAATGGACCTATCCTTTCCCTAGTCTTAGTACGATATAACTGAAAAAACCCTTTAGGATTTGTCTTTGCTTGCCCTGCCAAGGTTCTTTAAATTATATGTTATCCACTTTGGGTCATTAGTATTCGACCTATTCAATTTGTATGGTATACTACGTTCCTGTGCTTTGTTTAGAATATTCTTAAATAAGTTATATATTAAATCCACATCGAAATCCCCTTTTACGTCACCTATCGCTGGGTTCATGTCTCGCTCTAAGACCGGCCCACACCCCATACCCAAGAGTTTCAAATCTATTTGACCAAAAAAATTTCTTAGGCTATTAAAATCAGCTTTTCGAAAATCTGGCACTTTAACAGAATTTTCTCCTACAGGTCTATTCCATTCTATGCTAAATCTGATTACTTTGTGATCACTGTTCCCTAGCTCACTCCCTATTTCGATGTCATTAATTTGTGTTTCCCTGTTAGTTAACACTAAATCTAAAATATTATTTTCCCGTGTTGGTTCCTTAATGTGTTGCGAAAAGAAAGCAATCGTCAATTAATTCTAGAAAATCTTCTGCTTCACTATTCCCTGTTTTGTTCAACCAGTTTATTCCGCTAAAATTAAAGTCACCCATGACATAAATACTGATAGATCTAGATGCTCTAGATATTTCATCCCATAGGTGCTTTGCTTCCATTCTGTCTAAATTTGGTGGCCTATATATAACTCCTATTATAATATTATTAGCTTTTTCGTTTAATTCTATCCAAATAATTTCTGTGTGTGGCTCAGTTTTGATTCCCTCTTTGAGACTACATTTCAAATTGTCCCTAACATATATGGCTACTCCACCTCCTCGTCTAATATATCTATCTGTGTGAAATAGTTTAAATCCATTTATTTGATATTCAGCTAATAGTTCTCTATTTTCTACGTTCATCCACGTTTCGGTAAGTGCAATAATATCTATTTTTTATGTGCAGACAAGAGCATTTAATTCGATAATTTTATTTCTTAGACTTCTACTGTTGGTGTAATATACCCTAAGTGAATTGTTATTTTGAGGCCCTTCTCTTTCCCTGATCATTTTGCCAATTCCTTTCTCCCACAAACACATACTTTTATTACCTCCTTCCTCCAAATCAATTCCCATACCTCTATCTACTAACAGTTTAAACCCAAACAAACATCTCTAACCACTTCTTCCAACGAGTTCGCTACAGCAACAACCCCAGATCTCGATAGATGCGCCCCATCACGAGCATACATTTCATTTCTTCCATAGAAGTGTTCCCAGTTGTCTTTGAAAGATATTGCATTTGATTTGCAATATCTTTCCAGCCGGCAATTGACACCAAGTGCCCTCGATATCCATTCATTTCCCACTCCCTTTCTTGGAAGAATGCCACATATGATCGGGATTCCTCCCTTGCTCCTAACTAATTCTATGGCTGTTTTATACCTCTGAATCAGTTCCTCACTCCTAACTCGACCAACATCATTTCCTCCCACGCTAATGCAAATAATGGGATTGTTCCCATTTCCAGCCATAATATCATTCATGTTATTTATAATATCACCAATGCCAGCTCCAGGATAGCAAACCCTTAACCTGTTCCCCCTATCTCTAGCACAAAACGTTCTATCCAAATACCTTATTTGGGAATCTCCCACAACTAAGGTTTGCTTAGGTACTTCCTTTACTCTCTGAGGGGCCTGCGCTTCCTTGCTCTTCGTTGCTTTCCCTTTTGCGCGATCCACAGTCTCACCACAGCACTCGTCCTCCAAAACGTCAAATGAATTAGAAGTTGCTATGGCGTTTGAAGGCGGCTTTATCAAAGTCTTCTTCAGGCCCCTGTCTTTCACAACTCTCCAAGACGAGGTCCCTTTACTACTGGTCTCCTCCTTCGTTACTTCTCGTAGTTCTTTCAGCTGACGCACCTGCTCCCGCAGAGAGTCCAACTCTGTCCTCAGGGCTCCCACTAGAGTCACCAGGTCCTTCACTACAACTTCCATATTGCTATGATAATATAACAACACTCAGGAGCTCCGGTTAACACACCCTGACAAATGTTAACACACATTTGTTCATGTTTAACAAATTTGCTAACTTTTTATTCCAGCATAGTTGAGGCAGTTGATAGTGGTGTTGTGTACCTTGACTTTAGCAAAGCTTTTGATACAGTTCCACATGAAAGACTAATTACAAAAATAGAAGCTCATGGTATTGGGGGTGCTATATTAAGTTGGATTAGGGCATGGCTATTCCAAAGGAAACAGAGAGTTAGTATAAATGGGGTTAAGTCAGAGTGGGATAATGTTGTTAGTGGAGTACCTCAGTGCTGTCCTAGGACCTTAGTTGTTTATAATATATATAAATGATTTAGATTCAGGTTTGAGTTGCAAAATCTGCAAATTTGCAGATGATACAAAAATCGGTAGGGAAATTAACACGAACATTGGAGACCAGCAGTAAAGGGACCTCGTCTTGGAGAGTTGCGAAAGACAGGGGCCTTAAGAAGACTTTGATAAAGCCGCCTTCAAACGCCATAGCAACTTCAAATTCATTTGACGTTTTGGAGGACGAGTGCTGTGGAGAGACTGTGGATCGCGCAAAAGGGAAAGCAACGAAGAGAAAGGAAGCGCAGGCCCCTCAGAAAGAAGACTCGCTATCACTTCAAGTTGATCTAAATAGGGTTTTAAAATGGTCAAAAGACTGGCAGATGCAGTTTAATGCTAATAAATGTAAAGTTTTGAGGCTAGGTAATGATGATAGAGTTACAAGATACGAGCTAGATGGTGTTGAGATTGCAAAGTCCGATTGCGAAAGGGATCTGGGAGTTATGATTAAGAACATAAGAACAAAGGTAACTGCAGAAGGCCTATTGGCCCATACGAGGCAGTACCTATCTACAACCATCCAATCCCACTCATATACTTGTCCAATCCGTGCTTGTAACAATCGAGGGACCCCACTTCCATCACGTTATGCGGCAATTGGTTCCACAAATCAACAACCCTGTTACTGAACCAGTATTTACCCAAGTCTTTCCTAAATCTAAACTTATCCAATTTATACCATTGTTTCGTGTTCTGTCTTGTGTTGATATTTTTAATACCCTATTAATTTCCCTCCCTGTTATGTCCATTCATCCACTTGTAAACCTCTATCATGTCACCCTTAACTCTTCTCCTTTCCAGTGAATGCAACTTAAGCTTTGTTAATCTTTCTTCATATGAAAGATTTCTAATTTGGGGAATTAACTTAGTCATCCTACGTTGGACACGTTCAAGTGAATTTATATCCATTCTATAATACGGCGACCAAAACTGAACTGCATAATCTAAATGGGGCCTAACTAGAGCAAGATATAGCATAAGAACCACACCAGGTGTCTTGTTACTAACGCTTCGATTAATAAATCCGTGTCCTATTCGCCTTATTACGAACATTCATGCATTGATCCTTTTGTTTTAAATTCTTACAAATCATAACTCCCAGATCCCTTTCGCAATCCGACTTCGCAATCTAACACCATCTAGCTCGTTTCTTGTAACTCTATCATCATTATAACTAATAGCCTACACCTAAGGACTTTTAATGCATTTGACGTATTAGAAGACGAGTGCTGTGTTGAACCTGTTGTTCAACGAGGTGGCAAAGACAAAGTAACGAGGAGCAATAAAGCGCAGGTCCCTCAAACTGCTCGAAAGGAAAAGGGAGAATCGAAGCGAATTTTGGTTGTGGGAGATTCCCAGGTGAGGTATTTAGACAGAACGTTTTGTGCCAGAGATAGGGGGAACAGATTAAGGGTTTGCTACCCGTTAGCTGGAATTGGTGATATTGTTGGAAACATGAATGATATTATGACAGGAAATGGGAACAAACCCATTATTTGTATTAGTGCAGGGGGTAATGATGTTGGACGAGTTAGGAGTGAGGAACTAATAAGAACATAAGAACATAAGAACAAAGGTAACTGCAGAAGGCCTATTGGCCCATACGAGGCAGCTCCTATTCTATAACCACCCAATCCCACTCATATACTTGTCCAACCCGTGCTTGAAACAATCGAGGGACCCCACCTCCACAATGTTACGCGGCAATTGGTTCCACAAATCAACAACCCTGTTACTGAACCAGTATTTACCCAAGTCTTTCCTAAATCTAAACTTATCCAATTTATATCCATTGTTTCGTGTTCTGTCCTGTGTTGATACTTTTAATACCCTATTAATATCCCCCCGGTTATGTCCATTCATCCACTTGTAAACCTCTATCATGTCACCCCTAACTCTTCGCCTTTCCAGTGAATGCAACTTAAGCTTTGTTAATCTTTCTTCATATGAAAGATTTCTAATTTGGGGAATTAACTTAGTCATCCTACGCTGGACACGTTCAAGTGAATTTATATCCATTCTATAATATGGCGACCAAAACTGAACTGCATAATCTAAATGGGGCCTAACTAGAGCAAGATATAGCTTGAGAACCACACCAGGTGTCTTGTTACTAACGCTGCGATTAATAAATCCAAGTGTCCGATTTGCCTTATTACGAACATTTATGCATTGATCCTTTTGTTTTAAATTCTTACTAATCATAACTCCCAGATCCCTTTCGCAATCCGACTTCGCAATCACAACACCATCTAGCTCGTATCTTGTAACTCTATCATCATTACCTAACCTCAGAACTTTACATTTATCAGCATTAAACTGCATCTGCCAATCCTTTGACCATTTCAAAACCCTATCTAGATCAACTTGAAGTGATAGTGAGTCCTCCTCCGAATTAATTTCCCTACCGATTTTCGTATCATCGGCAAATTTGCAAATGTTGCTACTCAAACCTGAATCTAAATCATTTATATATATTATAAACAACAGAGGTCCCAGGACAGAGCCTTGAGGCACTCCACTTACAACATTTTCCCACTCTGACTTGATTCCATTTATACTAACTCTCTGTTTCCTTTGGTATAGCCATGCCCTAATCCAGCTTAATATAGCACCCCCAATACCATGAGACTCTATTTTTTTAATCAGTCTTTCATGTGGCACTGTATCAAAAGCTTTGCTAAAGTCAAGGTATACAACATCGCAATCCTTACCACTATCAACTGCCTCAACAATGCTAGAATAAAAAGATAACAAATTTGTTAAACATGAACGGCCATTTATAAAACCATGTTGCGACTCAATTATTAATTTATGTTTTTCAAGATGAAGACGAATTTTATTTGCTATTATAGATTCGAGTAACTTTCCCACAATAGACGTTAGGCTAATTGGTCGATAGTTAGACGCAAGTGATCTATCTCCTTTCTTAAAAACTGGTATCACATTAGCAACTTTCCAAAACTCTGGCACTCTGCCTGACTCTATTGATTTATTAAATATGGTTGACAGTGGGTCACAAAGCTCCTCTTTGCATTCTTTAAGCACCCTAGCAAACACTTCATCCGGCCCTGGGGATTTGTTTGGTTTGAGTTTTACTATTTGTTTAAGAACATCCTCCCTGGTAACTGCTAAACTCGTCAACCTGTCCTCGTCCCCACCCACATAGACTTGTTCGGCTGATGGCATATTGTTAAGTTCCTCTTTAGTAAATACAGATACAAAATATTTATTAAAAATACTACTCATCTCTTCATCACTATCTGTTATTTGACCTGTCTCAGTTTTTAATGGACCTATCCTTTCCCTAGTCTTAGTACGATATAACTGAAAAAACCCTTTAGGATTTGTCTTTGCTTGCCCTGCTATGCGAACTTCATAGTTTCTTTTTGCTTTCCTTATCTCTTTTTTAACATTTCTAACCAGTTGTACGAATTCCTGTTCTAAAGTGACCTCCCCATTTTTAATCCTTTTGTACCAAGCTCTCTTTTTACCTATAAGGTTCTTCAAATTCTTTGTTATCCACTTTGGGTCATTAGTATACGATCTATTCAATTTGTATGGTATACTACGTTCCTGTGCTTTGTTTAGAATATTCTTAAATAAGTTATATATTGAATCCACATCGAAATCCCCATTTAAGTCACCTATCGCTGGGTTCATGTCTCGCTCCAAGACCGGCCCACACCCCATACCCAAGCCTTTCCAATCAATTTGACCCAAAAAATTTCTTAGGCTATTAAAATCAGCTTTTCGAAAATCTGGCACTTTAACAGAATTTTCTCCTACTGGTCTATTCCATTCTATGCTAAATCTGATTTCTTTGTGATCACTGCTCCCTAGCTCACTCCCTATTTCGATGTCATTAATTTGCGTTTCCCTGTTAGTTAACACTAAATCTAAAATATTATTTTCCCGTGTTGGTTCCTTAATGTGTTGCGTAAGAAAGCAATCGTCAATTAATTCTAGAAAATCTTCTGCTTCACTATTCCCTGTTTTGTTCAACCAGTTTATTCCGCTAAAATTAAAGTCACCCATGACATAAATACTGTTAGATCTAGATGCTCTAGATATTTCATCCCATAGATGCTTTGCTTCCATTCTGTCTAAATTTGGTGGCCTATATATTACTCCTATTATAATATTATTAGCTTTTTCGTTTAATTCAATCCAAATAGTTTCTGTGTGTGGCTCTGTTTTGATTCCCTCTTTGAGACTACATTTCAAATTGTCCCTAACATATATGGCTACTCCACCTCCTCGTCTAATATATCTATCTGTGTGAAATAGTTTAAATCCATATATTTGATATTCAGCTAATAGTTCTCTATTTTCTACATTCATCCACGTTTCGGTAAGTGCAATAATATCTATTTTTTCTGTGCAGACAAGAGCATTTAATTCGTTAATTTTATTTCTTAGACTTCTACTGTTAGTGTAATATACCCTAAGTGAATTGTTATTTTGCGGACCTTCTCTTTCCCTGATCGTTTTGCCAATTCCTTTCTCCCACAAACACATACTTTTATTACCTCCTTCCTCCAAATCAATTCCCATACCTCTATCTACTAACAGTTTAAACCCAAACAAACACCTCTAACCACTTCTTCTAGCGAGTTCGCAACAGCAACAACCCCAGCTCTCGATAGATGCACCCCATCACGAGCATACATTTCATTTCTTCCATAGAAGTGTTCCCAGTTGTCTATGAAAGATATTGCATTTGATTTGCAATATCTTTCCAGCCGGCAATTGACACCAAGTGCCCTCGATATCCATTCATTTCCCACTCCCTTTCTTGGAAGAATGCCACATATGATCGGGATTCCTCCCTTGCTCCTAACTAACTCTATGGCTGTTTTATACCTCTGAATCAGTTCCTCACTCCTGACTCGACCAACATCATTTCCTCCCACGCTAATGCAAATAATGGGATTGTTCCCATTACCAGCCATAATATCATTCATGTTGTTTATAATATCACCAATGCCAGCTCCGGGATAGCAAACCCTTAACCTGTTCCCCCTATCTCTAGCACAAAACGTTCTATCCAAATACCTTATCTGGGAATCTCCCACAACTAATGTTTGCTTAGGTACTTCCTTCCGTCCTGAATCTAATACAGAGATTCAGGACAGCCATTGAATTAGTTAGGAGCAAGTGAGGAATCCCGATCATATGTGGCATTCTTCCAAGAAAGGGAGTGGGAAATGAATGGATGTCAAGGGCACTTGGTGTCAATTGCCGGCTGGAAAGATATTGCAAATCAAATGCAATATCTTTCATAGACAACTGGGAACACTTCTATGGAAGAAATGAAATGTATGCTCAGTCGGTCAGGTGAAGTCACAGTGAGAGGTTGTGTTAACCGGAGCTCCTGAGTGTTGTTATATTATCATTGCAATATGGAAGTTGTAGTTAAGGACCTGGTGACTCTAGTGGGAGCCCTGAGGACAGAGTTGGACTCTCTGCGGGAGGAGGTGCGTCAGCTGAAAGAACAACGAGAAGTAACGAAGGAGGAGACCAGCAGTAAAGGGACCTCGTCTTGGAGAGTTGTGAAAGACAGGGGCCTTAAGAAGACTTTGATAAAGCCGCCTTCAAACGCCATAGCAACTTCTAATTCATTTGACGTTTTGGAGGACGAGTGCTGTGGAGAGACTGTGGATCGCGCAAAAGGGAAAGCAACGAAGAGAAAGGAAGCGCAGGCCCCTCAGAAAGTAAAGGAAGTACCTAAGCAAACATTAGTTGTGGGAGATTCCCAGATAAGGTATTTGGATAGAACGTTTTGTGCTAGAGATAGGGGGAACAGGTTAAGGGTTTGCTATCCTGGAGCTGGCATTGGTGATATTATAAATAACATGAATGATATTATGGCTGGAAATGGGAACAATCCCATTATTTGCATTAGCGTGGGAGGAAATGATGTTGGTCGAGTTAGGAGTGAGGAACTGATTCAGAGGTATAAAACAGCCATAGAGTTAGTTAGGAGCAAGGGAGGAATCCCGATCATATGTGGCATTCTTCCAAGAAAGGGAATGGGAAATGAATGGATATCGAGGGCACTTGGTGTCAATTGCCGGCTGGAAAGATATTGCAAATCAAATGCAATATCTTTCATAGACAACTGGGAACACTTCTATGGAAGAAATGAAATGTATGCTCGTGATGGGGTGCATCTATCGAGAGCTGGGGTTGTTGCTGTTGCGAACTCGTTAGAAGAAGTGGTTAGAGGTGTTTGTTTGGGTTTAAACTGTTAGTAGATAGAGGTATGGGAATTGATTTGGAGGAAGGAGGTAATAAAAGTATGTGTTTGTGGGAGAAAGGAATTGGCAAAACGATCAGGGAAAGAGAAGGTCCGCAAAATAACAATTCACTTAGGGTATATTACACTAACAGTAGAAGTCTAAGAAATAAAATTAACGAATTAAATGCTCTTGTCTGCACAGAAAAAATAGATATTATTGCACTTACCGAAACGTGGATGAATGTAGAAAATAGAGAACTATTAGCTGAATATCAAATATATGGATTTAAACTATTTCACACAGATAGATATATTAGACGAGGAGGTGGAGTAGCCATATATGTTAGGGACAATTTGAAATGTAGTCTCAAAGAGGGAATCAAAACAGAGCCACACACAGAAACTATTTGGATTGAATTAAACGAAAAAGCTAATAATATTATAATAGGAGTAATATATAGGCCACCAAATTTAGACAGAATGGAAGCAAAGCATCTATGGGATGAAATATCTAGAGCATCTAGATCTAACAGTATTTATGTCATGGGTGACTTTAATTTTAGCGGAATAAACTGGTTGAACAAAACAGGGAATATTGAAGCAGAAGATTTTCTAGAATTAATTGACGATTGCTTTCTTACGCAACACATTAAGGAACCAACACGGGAAAATAATATTTTAGATTTAGTGTTAACTAACAGGGAAACGCAAATTAATGACATCGAAATAGGGAGTGAGCTAGGGAGCAGTGATCACAAAGAAATCAGATTTAGCATAGAATGGAATAGACCAGTAGGAGAAAATTCTGTTAAAGTGCCAGATTTTCGAAAAGCTGATTTTAATAGCCTAAGAAATTTTTTGGGTCAAATTGATTGGAAAGTCTTGGGTATGGGGTGTGGGCCGGTCTTGGAGCGAGACATGAACCCAGCGATAGGTGACTTAAATGGGGATTTCGATGTGGATTCAATATATAACTTATTTAAGAATATTCTAAACAAAGCACAGGAACGTAGTATACCATACAAATTGAATAGATCGAATACTAATGACCCAAAGTGGATAACAAAGAATTTGAAGAACCTTATAGGTAAAAAGAGAGCTTGGTACAAAAGGATTAAAAATGGGGAGGTCACTTTAGAACAGGAATTCGTACAACTGGTTAGAAATGTTAAAAAAGAGATAAGGAAAGCAAAAAGAAACTATGAAGTTCGCATAGCAGGGCAAGCAAAGACAAATCCTAAAGGGTTTTTTCAGTTATATCGTACTAAGACTAGGGAAAGGATAGGTCCATTAAAAACTGAGACAGGTCAAATAACAGATAGTGATGAAGAGATGAGTAGTATTTTTAATAAATATTTTGTATCTGTATTTACTAAAGAGGAACTTAACAATATGCCTTCAGCCGAACAAGTCTATGTGGGTGGGGACGAGGACAGGTTGACGAGTTTAGCAGTTACCAGGGAGGATGTTCTTAAACAAATAGTAAAACTCAAACCAAACAAATCCCCAGGGCCGGATGAAGTGTTTGCCAGGGTGCTTAAAGAATGCAAAGAGGAGCTTTGTGACCCACTGTCAACCATATTTAATAAATCAATAGAGTCAGGCAGAGTGCCAGAGTTTTGGAAAGTTGCTAATGTGATACCAGTTTTTAAGAAAGGAGATAGATCACTTGCGTCTAACTATCGACCAATTAGCCTAACGTCTATTGTGGGAAAGTTACTCGAATCTATAATAGCAAATAAAATTCGTCTTCATCTTGAAAAACATAAATTAATAATTGAGTCGCAACATGGTTTTATAAATGGCCGTTCATGTTTAACAAATTTGTTATCTTTTTATTCTAGCATTGTTGAGACAGTTGATAGTGGTAAGGATTGCGATGTTGTATACCTTGACTTTAGCAAAGCTTTTGATACAGTGCCACATGAAAGACTGATTAAAAAGATAGAGTCTCATGGTATTGGGGGTGCTATATTAAGCTGGATTAGGGCATGGCTATACCAAAGGAAACAGAGAGTTAGTATAAATGGAATCAAGTCAGAGTGGGAAAATGTTGTAAGTGGAGTGCCTCAAGGCTCTGTCCTGGGACCTCTGTTGTTTATAATATATATAAATGATTTAGATTCAGGTTTGAGTAGCAACATTTGCAAATTTGCCGATGATACGAAAATCGGTAGGGAAATTAATTCGGAGGAGGACTCACTATCACTTCAAGTTGATCTAGATAGGGTTTTGAAATGGTCAAAGGATTGGCAGATGCAGTTTAATGCTGATAAATGTAAAGTTCTGAGGTTAGGTAATGATGATAGAGTTACAAGATACGAGCTAGATGGTGTTGTGATTGCGAAGTCGGATTGCGAAAGGGATCTGGGAGTTATGATTAGTAAGAATTTAAAACAAAAGGATCAATGCATAAATGTTCGTAATAAGGCAAATCGGACACTTGGATTTATTAATCACAGCGTTAGTAACAAGACACCTGGTGTGGTTCTCAAGCTATATCTTGCTCTAGTTAGGCCCCATTTAGATTATGCAGTTCAGTTTTGGTCGCCATATTATAGAATGGATATAAATTCACTTGAACGTGTCCAGCGTAGGATGACTAAGTTAATTCCCCAAATTAGAAATCTTTCATATGAAGAAAGATTAACAAAGCTTAAGTTGCATTCACTGGAAAGGCGAAGAGTTAGGGGTGACATGATAGAGGTTTACAAGTGGATGAATGGACAAAACCGGGGGGATATTAATAGGGTATTAAAAGTATCAACACAGGACAGAACACGAAACAATGGGTATAAATTGGATAAGTTTAGATTTAGGAAAGACTTGGGTAAATACTGGTTCAGTAACAGGGTTGTTGATTTGTGGAACCAATTGCCGCGTAACATTGTGGAGGTGGGGTCCCTCGATTGTTTCAAGCACGGGTTGGACAAGTATATGAGTGGGATTGGGTGGTTATAGAATGGGAGCTGCCTCGTGTGGGCCGGTGGGCCTTCTGCAGTTGCCTTTGTTCTTGTGTTCTTGTGTTCTTGTGAAGCAGAGAGTTGGTATAGATGGAGTCAAAACAGAGTGGGAGGGTGTTGTGGGTGGGGTGCCTCAGGGATCTGTCCTGGGACCTCTGTTGTTTGTAGTATGTGTAAGTGATTTGGATTCGGGTTTGAGTGGCGGCATTTGCAGGTTTGCCGATGATACGAGGGTCGGCGGGGAAGTTGGTTCGGAGGAGGACTCACTATCACTTCGGGTTGGTCTGGGTGGGGTTTTGGGGTGGTCGAGGGATTGACAGATGCAGTTTGGTGCTGATAGGTGGGTGTTTGGGTGGGTACTGGTTCGGTGGCAGGGTTGTTGATTTGTGGGGCCGCGTGGCGTGCTGGAGGTGGGGTCCCTCGATTGTTTCGGGCGCGGGTTGGACGGGTGTGTGAGTGGGATTGGGTGGTTGTAGGTAGGAGCTGCCTCGTATGGGCCAATGGGCCTTCTGCAGTTGCCTTTGTTCTTGTGTTCTTGTGTGATGGGGTGCATCTATCGAGAGCTGGGGTAGTTGCTGTTGCGAACTCGTTGGAAGAAGTGGTTACAGGTGTTTGTTTGGATTTAAACTGTTAGTAGATAGAGGTATGGGAATTGATTTGCAGGAAGGAGATAATAAAAGTATGTGTTTGTGGGAGAAAGGAATTGGCAAAATGATCAGGGAAAGAGAAGGGCCTCAAAATAACAATTCACTTAGGGTATATTACACTAACAGTAGAAGTCTAAGAAATAAAATTAACGAATTAAATGCTCTATTCTGCACTGAAAAAATAGATATTTTTGCACTTACCGAAACGTGGATGAATGTAGAAAATAGAGAACTATTAGCTGAATATCAAATAAATGGATTTAAACTATTTCACACAGATAGATATATTAGACGAGGAGGGGGAGTAGCCATATATGTTAGGGACAATTTGAAATGTAGTCTCAAAGAGGGAATCAAAACTGAGCCACACTCAGAAACTATTTGGATAGAATTATACGAAAAAGCAAATAATATTATAATAGGAGTTATATATAGGCCACCAAATTTAGACAGAATGGAAGCAAAGCATCTATGGGATGAAATATCTAGGGCATCTAGATCTAACAGTATTTACGTCATGGGTGACTTTAATTTTAGTGGAATAAACTAGTTGAACAAAACAGGGAATAGTGAAGCAGAAGATTTTCTAGAATTAATTGACGATTGCTTTCTTACGCAACACATTAAGGAACCAACACGGGAAAATAATATTTTAGATTTAGTGTTAACCAACATGGAAACACGAATTAATGACATCGAAATAGGGAGTGAGCTAGGGAACAGTGATCACAAAGAAATCAGATTTAGCATAGAATGGAATAGACCTATAGGAGAAAATTCTGTTAAAGTGCCAGATTTTCGAAAAGCTGATTTTAATAGCCTAAGAAATTCTTTGGGTCAAATTGATTGGAAAGTCTTGGGTATGGGGTGGGGGCAGGTCTTGGAGCGAGACATGAACCCAGCGATAGGTGACGTAAATGGGGATTTCGATGTGGATTCAATATATAACTCATTTAAGAATATTCTAAACAAAGCACAGGAACGAAGTTTACCATACAAATTGAATAGATCGAATACTAATGACCCAAAGTGGATAACAAAGAATTTGAAGAACCTTATAGGTAAAAAGAGAGCTTGGTACAAAAGGATTAAAAATGGGGAGGTCACTTTAGAACAGGAATTAAGAACATAAGAACAAAGGCAACTGCAGAAGGCCTATTGGCCCATACGAGGCAGCTCCTATTTATAACCACCCAATCCCACTCATATACATGTCCAACCCATGCTTGAAACAATCGAGGGACCCCACCTCCACAATGTTACGCGGCAATTGGTTCCACAAATCAACAACCTTGTTACTGAACCAGTATTTACCCAAGTCTTTCCTAAATCTAAACTTATCCAATTTATACCCATTGTTTCGTGTTCTGTCTTGTGTTGATACTTTTAAAACCCAATTAATATCCCCTTTGTTATGTCCATTCACCCACTTGTAAACCTCTATCATGTCACCCCTAACTCTTCGCCTTTCCAGTGAATGCAACTTAAGCTTTGTTAATCTTTCTTCATATTAAAGATTTCTAATTTGGGGAATTAACTTAGTCATCCTACGCTGGACACGTTCAAGTGAATTTATATCCATTCTATAATATGGCGACCAAAACTGAACTGCAAAATCTAAATGGGGCCTAACTAGAGCAAGATATAGCTTGAGAACTACACCAGGTGTCTTGTTACTAACGCTGCGATTAATAAATCCAAGTGTCCGATTTGCCTTATTACGAACATTTATGCATTGATCCTTTTGTTTTAAATTCTTACTAATCATAACTCCCAGACAAGTGGATGAATGGACATAACCGGGGGGATATTGGTAGGGTATTAAAAGTATCAACACAGGACAGAACACGAAACAATGGGTATAAATTGGATAAGTTTAGATTTAGGAAAGACTTGGGTAAATACTGGTTCAGTAACAGGGTTGTTGATTTGTGGAACCAATTGCCGCGTAACATTGTGGAGGTGGGGTCCCTCGATTGTTTCAAGCACGGGTTGGACAAGTATATGAGTGGGATTGGGTGGTTATAGAATAGGAGCTGCCTCGTATGGGCCAATAGGCCTTCTGCAGTTACCTTTGTTCTTATGTTCTTATCCCTTTCGCAATCCGACTTCGCAATCTCAACACCATCTAGCTCGTATTTTGTAACTCTATCATCATTACCTAACCTCAGAACTTTACATTTATCAGCATTAAACTGCATCTGCCAATCCTTTGACCATTTCAAAACCATATCTAGATCAACTTGAAGTGATAGTGAGTCCTCCTCCGAATTAATTTCCCTACCGATTTTCGTATCATCGGCAAATTTGCAAATGTTGCTACTCAAACCTGAATCTAAATCATTTATATATATTATAAACAAGAGAGGTCCAAGGACAGAGCCTTGAGGCACTCCACTTACAACATTTTCCCACTCTGACTTGACTCCATTTATACTAACTCTCTGTTTCCTTTGGTATAGCCATGCCCTAATCCAGTTTAATATAGCACCCCCAATACCATGAGCCTCTATCTTTTTAATCAGTCTTTCATGTGGCACTGTATCAAAAGCTTTGCTAAAGTTAAGGTACACAACATCACAATCCTTACCACTATCAACTGCCTCAACTGTGCTAGAATAAAAAGATAACAAATTTGTTAAACATGAACGGCCATTTATAAAACCATGTTGCGACTCAATTATTAATTTATGTTTTTCAAGATGAAGACGAATTTTATTTGATATTATAGATTCGAGTAACTTTCCCACAATAGACGTTAGGCTAATTGGTCGATAGTTAGACGCAAGTGATCTATCTCCTTTCTTAAAAACTGGTATGACATTAGCAACTTTCCAAAACTCTGGCACTCTGCCTGACTCTATTGATTTATTAAATATGGTTGACAGTGGGTCACAAAGCTCCTCTTTGCATTCTTTAAGCACCCTGGCAAACACTTCATCCGGCCCTGGGGATTTGTTTGGTTTGAGTTTTACTATTTGTTTAAGAACATCCTCCCTGGTAACTGCTAAACTTGTCAACTTGTCCTCGTCCCCACCCACATATTCTTGTTCGGCTGAAGGCATATTGTTAAGTTCCTCTTTAGTAAATACAGATACAAAATATTTATTAAAAATACTACTCATCTCTTCATCACTATCTGTTATTTGACCTGTCTCAGTTTTTAATGGACCTATCCTTTCCCTAGTCTTAGTACGATATAACTGAAAAAACCCTTTAGGATTTGTCTTTGCTTGCCCTGCTATACGAACTTCATAGTTTCTTTTTGCTTTCCTTATCTCTTTTTTAACATTTCTAACCAGTTGTACGAATTCCTGTTCTAAAGTGACCTCCCCATTTTTAATAAGAACATAAGAACAAAGGTAACTGCAGAAGGCCTATTGGCCCATACGAGGCAGCTCCTATTCTATAACCACCCAATCCCACTCATATACTTGTCCAACCCGTGCTTGAAACAATCGAGGGACCCCACCTCCACAATGTTACGCGGCAATTGGTTCCACAAATCAACAACCCTGTTACTGAACCAGTATTTACCCAAGTCTTTCCTAAATCTAAACTTATCCAATTTATACCCATTGTTTCGTGTTCTGTCCTGTGTTGATACTTTTAATACCCTATTAATATCCCCCCGGTTATGTCCATTCATCCACTTGTAAACCTCTATCATGTCACCCCTAACTCTTCGCCTTTCCAGTGAATGCAACTTAAGCTTTGTTAATCTTTCTTCATATGAAAGATTTCTAATTTGGGGAATTAACTTAGTCATCCTACGCTGGACATGTTCAAGTGAATTTATATCCATTCTATAATATGGCGACCAAAACTGAACTGCATAATCTAAATGGGGCCTAACTAGAGCAAGATATAGCTTGAGAACCACACCAGGTGTCTTGTTACTAACGCTGCGATTAATAAATCCAAGTGTCCGATTTGCCTTATTACGAACATTTATGCATTGATCCTTTTGTTTTAAATTCTTACTAATCATAACTCCCAGATCCCTTTCGCAATCCGACTTCGCAATCACAACACCATCTAGCTCGTATCTTGTAACTCTATCATCATTACCTAACCTCAGAACTTTACATTTATCAGCATTAAACTGCATCTGCCAATGCCAGTTGAATTCGTACAACTGGTTAGAAATGTTAAAATAGAGATAAGGAAAGCAAAAAGAAACTATGAAGTTCGCATAGCAGGGCAAGCAAAGACAAATCCTAAAGGGTTTTTTCAGTTATATCGTACTAAGACTAGGGAAAGGATAGGTCCATTAAAAACTGAGACAGGTCAAATAACAGATAGTGATGAAGAGATGAGTAGTATTTTTAATAAATATTTTGTATCTGTATTTACTAAAGAGGAACTTAACAATATGCCTTCAGCCGAACAAGTCTATGTGGGTGGGGACGAGGACAGGTTGACGAGTTTAACAGTTACCAGGGAGGATGTTCTTAAACAAATAGTAAAACTCAAACCAAACAAATCCCCAGGGCCGGATGAAGTGTTTGCCAGGGTGCTTAAAGAATGCAAAGAGGAGCTTTGTGACCCACTGTCAACCATATTTAATAAATCAATAGAGTCAGGCAGAGTGCCAGAGTTTTGGAAAGTTGCTAATGTGGTACCAGTTTTTAAGAAAGGAGATAGATCACTTGCGTCTAACTATCGACCAATTAGCCTAACGTCTATTGTGGGAAAGTTACTCGAATCTATAATAGCAAATAAAATTCGTCTTCATCTTGAAAAACATAAATTAATAATTGAGTCGCAACATGGTTTTATAAATGGCCGTTCATGTTTAACAAATTTGTTATCTTTTTATTCTAGCATAGTTGAGGCAGTTGATAGTGGTAAGGATTGTGATGTTGTGTACCTTGACTTTAGCAAAGCTTTTGATACAGTGCCACATGAAAGACTGATTAAAAAGATAGAGGCTCATGGTATTGGGGGTGCTATATTAAACTGGATTAGGGCATGGCTATACCAAAGGAAACAGAGAGTTAGTGTAAATGGAGTCAAGTCGGAGTGGGAAAATGTTGTAAGTGGAGTGCCTCAAGGTTCTGTCCTGGGACCTCTGTTGTTTATAATATATATAAATGATTTAGATTCAGGTTTGAGTAGCAACATTTGCAAATTTGCCGATGATACGAAAATCGGTAAGGAAATTAATTCGGAGGAGGACTCACTATCACTTCAAGTTGATCTCGATAGGGTTTTGAAATGGTCAAAGGATTGGCAGATGCAGTTTAATGCTGATAAATGTAAAGTTCTGAGGTTAGGTAATGATGATAGAGTTACAAGATACGAGCTAGATGGTGTTGAGATTGCGAAGTCGGATTGCGAAAGGGATCTGGGAGTTATGATTAGTAAGAATTTAAAACAAAAGGATCAATGCATAAATGTTCGTAATAAGGCAAATCGGACACTTGGATTTATTAATCGCAGCGTTAGTAACAAGACACCTGGTGTGGTTCTCAAGCTATATCTTGCTCTAGTTAGGCCCCACTTAGATTTTGCAGTTCAGTTTTGGTCGCCATATTATAGAATGGATATAAATTCAATTGAACGTGTCCAGCGTAAGATGACTAAGTTAATTCCCCAAATTAGAAATCTTTCATATGAAGAAAGATTAACAAAGCTTAACTTGCATTCACTGGAAAGGCGAAGAGTTAGGGGTGACATGATAGAGGTTTACAAGTGGGTGAATGGACATAACAAAGGGGATATTAATAGGGTATTAAAAGTATCAACACAAGACAGAACACGAAACAATGGGTATAAATTGGATAAGTTTAGATTTAGGAAAGACTTGGGTAAATACTGGTTCAGTAACAGGGTTGTTGATTTGTGGAACCAATTGCCGCGTAACATTGTGGAGGTGGGGTCCCTCGATTGTTTCAAGCATGGGTTGGACATGTATATGAACAGAATGGGTGGTTATAAATTGGAGCTGCCTCGTATGGGCCAATAGGCCTTCTGCAGTTGCCTTTGTTCTTATGTTCTTATTACCTAACCTCAGAACTTTACATTTATCAGCATTAAACTGCATTTGCCAATCCTTTGACCATTTCGAAACCCTATCTAGATCAACGTGAAGTGATAGTGAGTCCTCCTCCGAATTAATTTCCCTACCGATTTTCGTATCATCGGCAAATTTGCAAATGTTGCTACTCAAACCTGAATCTAAATCATTTATATATATTATAAACAACAGAGGTCCCAGGGCAGAGCCCTAAGGTACTCCACTAACAACATTATCCCACTCTGACTTAATCCCATTTATATTAACTCTCTGTTTCCTTTGGAATAGCCATGCCCTAATCCAAGTTAATATAGTACCTCCAATACCATGAGCTTCTGATTTTTTAATTAGTCTTTCATGTGGCACTGAATCAAAAGCTTTGCTAAAGTCAAGGTACACAACATCACAATCCTTACCACTATCAACTGCATCAACTATGCTGGAATAAAAAGTTAGCAAATTTGTTAAACATGAACGGCCATTTGTAAAACCATATTGCGACTCATTTATTAATTTATGTTTTTCAAGATGGAGACGAATTGTATTTGCAATTATTGATTCAAGTAACTTTCCCACAATAGACGTTAGGCTAATTGGCCGATAGTTTGACGCAAGTGATCTATCTCCTATCTTAAAAATTGCTACCACATTAGCTACCTTTCATGACTCTGGCACTCTGCCTGACTCTATTGATTTATCAAATATGGTAGACAGTGGCTCGGAAAGCTCGTCTTTGCATTCTTTAAGCACCCTGGCAAACACTTCATCCGGCCTTGGGGATTTGTTTGGTTTTAGTTTTTCTAATTGTTTAATTACATCCTCCCTGGTAACTGCTAAACTAGTCAACCTGTCCTCATCCCCACCCACATAGACTTGTTCGGCTGAAGGCATATTGTTAAGTTCTTTAGTAAATACAGATATGAAGTATTTGTTAAAAATACTATTCATCTCCTTGTCATTATCCGTTATTTGACCTGTCTCAGATTTTAATGGACCTATCCTTTTCCTAGTCTTAGTTCGATATAACTGAAACAACCCTTTAGGATTTGACTTTGCTTGCTCTGCTATGCGAACTTCATAGTTTCTTTTTGCTTTCCTAAACTCTTTTTTAACATTTCTAACCAGTTGTATGAATTCCTGTTCTAAACTGACTTCCCCATTCTTAATCCTTTTATACCAAGCTCTCTTTTTACCTGTAAGGTTCTTTAAATTATTTGCTATCCACTTTGGGTCATTAGTATTCGATCTATTCAATTTGTATGGTATACTACGTTCCTGTGCTTTGTTTAGAATATTCTTAAATAAGTTATATATTAAATCCACATCGAAATCCCCTTTTATGTCACCTATCGCTGGGTTTATGTCTCGCTCCAAGACCGGCCCACACCCCATACCCAAGACTTTCCAATCTATTTGACCCAAAAAATTTCTTAGGCTATTAAAATCAGCTTTTCGAAAATCTGGCACTTTAACAGAATTTTCTCCTACAGGTCTATTCCATTCTATGCTAAATCTGATTACTTTGTGATCACTGTTCCCTAGCTCACTCCCTATTTCGATGTCATTAATTTGTGTTTCCCTGTTAGTTAACACTAAATCTAAAATATTATTTTCCCGCGTTGGTTCCTTAATGTGTTGCGTAAGAAAGCAATCGTCAATTAATTCTAGAAAATCTTCTGCTTCACTATTCCCTGTTTTGTTCAACCAGTTTATTCCGCTAAAATTAAAGTCACCCATGACATAAATACTGATAGATCTAGATGCTCTAGATATTTCATCCCATAGGTGCTTTGCTTCCATTCTGTCTAAATTTGGTGGCCTATATATAACTCCTATTATAATATTATTAGCTTTTTCGTTTAATTCTATCCAAATAATTTCTGTGTGTGGCTCAGTTTTGATTCCCTCTTTGAGACTAAATTTCAAATTGTCCCTAACATATATGGCTACTCCACCTCCTCGTCTAATATATCTATCTGTGTGAAATAGTTTAAATACATTTATTTGATATTCAGCTAATAGTTCTCTATTTTCTACGTTCATCCACGTTTCGGTAAGTGCAATAATATCTATTTTTTCTGTGCAGACAAGAGCATTTAATTCGTTAATTTTATTTCTTAGACTTCTACTGTTAGTGTAATATACCCTAAGTGAATTGTTATTTTGAGGCCCTTCTCTTTCCCTGATCATTTTGCCAATTCCTTTCTCCCACAAACACATACTTTTATTACCTCCTTCCTCCAAATCAATTCCCATACTTCTATCTACTAACAGTTTAAACCCAAACAAACATCTCTAACCACTTCTTCCAACGAGTTCGCTACAGCAACAACCCCAGATCTCGATCGATGCACCCCATCACGAGCATACATTTCATTTCTTCCATAGAAGTGTTCCCAGTTGTCTATGAAAGATATTGCATTTGATTTGCAATATCTTTCCAGCCGGCAATTGACACCAAGTGCCCTCGATATCCATTCATTTCCCACTCCCTTTCTTGGAAGAATGCCACATATGATCGGGATTCCTCCCTTGCTCCTAACTAATTCTATGGCTGTTTTATACCTCTGAATCAGTTCCTCACTCCTAACTCGACCAACATAATTTCCTCCCACGCTAATGCAAATAATGGGATTGTTCCCATTTCCAGCCATAATATCATTCATGTTGTTTATAATATAACCAATGCCAGCTCCCGGATAGCAAACCCTTAACCTGTTCCCCCTATCTCTAGCACAAAACGTTCTATCCAAATACCTTATTTGGGAATATCCCACAACTAAGGTTTGCTTAGGTACTTCCATTACTCTCTGAGGGGCCTGCGCTTCCTTGCTCTTCTTTGCTTTCCCTTTTGCGCGATCCACAGTCTCACCACAGCACTCGTCCTCCAAAACGTCAAATGAATTAGAAGTTGCTATGGCGTTTGAAGGCGGCTTTATCAAAGTCTTCTTAAGGCCCCTGTCTTTCACAACTCTCCAAGACGAGGTCCCTTTACTACTGGTCTCCTCCTTTGTTACTTCTCGTTGTTCTTTCAGCTGACGCACCTGCTCCCGCAGAGAGTCCAACTCTGTCCTCAGGGCTCCCACTAGAGTCACCAGGTCCTTCACTACAACTTCCATATTGCTATGATAATATAACAACACTCAGGAGCTCCGGTTAACACACCCTGACAAATGTTAACACACTTTTGTTCATGTTTAACATAAGAACATAAGAACATAAGAACAAAGGTAACTGCAGAAGGCCTATTGGCCCATACGAGGCAGCTCCTATTCTATAACCACCCAATCCCACTCATATACTTGTCCAACCCGTGCTTGAAACAATCGAGGGACTCCACCTCCACAATGTTACGCGGCAATTGGTTCCACAAATCAACAACCCTGTTACTAAACCAGTATTTACCCAAGTCTTTCCTAAATCTAAACTTATCCAATTTATACCCATTGTTTCGTGTTCTGTCCTGTGTTGATACTTTTAATTCCCTACCAATATTCCCCCGGTTATGTCCATTCATCCACTTGTAAACCTCTATCATGTCACCCCTAACTCTTCGCCTTTCCAGTGAATGCAACTTAAGCTTTGTTAATCTTTCTTCATATGAAAGATTTCTAATTTGGGGAATTAACTTAGTCATCCTACGCTGGACACGTTCAAGTGAATTTATATCCATTCTATAATATGGCGACCAAAACTGAACTGCATAATCTAAATGGGGCCTAACTAGAGCAAGATATAGCTTGAGAACCACACCAGGTGTCTTGTTACTAACGCTGCGATTAATAAATCCAAGTGTCCGATTTGCCTTATTACGAACATTTATGCATTGATCCTTTTGTTTTAAATTCTTACTAATCATAACTCCCAGATCCCTTTCGCAATCCGACTTCGCAATCACAACACCATCTAGCTCGTATCTTGTAACTCTATCATCATTACCTAACCTCAGAACTTTACATTTATCAGCATTAAACTGCATCTGCCAATCCTTTGACCATTTCAAAACCCTATCTAGATCAACTTGAAGTGATAGTGAGTCCTCCTCCGAATTAATTTCCCTACCGATTTTCGTATCATCGGCAAATTTGCAAATGTTGCTACTCAAACCTGAATCTAAATCATTTATATATATTATAAACAACAGAGGTCCCAGGACAGAGCCTTGAGGCACTCCACTTACAACATTTTCCCACTCTGACTTGATTCCATTTATACTAACTCTCTGTTTCCTTTGGTATAGCCATGCCCTAATCCAGCTTAATATAGCACCCCCAATACCATGAGACTCTATCTTTTTAATCAGTCTTTCATGTGGCACTGTATCAAAAGCTTTGCTAAAGTCAAGGTATACAACATCGCAATCCTTACCACTATCAACTGCCTCAACAATGCTAGAATAAAAAGATAACAAATTTGTTAAACATGAACGGCCATTTATAAAACCATGTTGCGACTCAATTATTAATTTATGTTTTTCAAGATGAAGACGAATTTTATTTGCTATTATAGATTCGAGTAACTTTCCCACAATAGACGTTAGGCTAATTGGTCGATAGTTAGACGCAAGTGATCTATCTCCTTTCTTAAAAACTGGTATCACATTAGCAACTTTCCAAAACTCTGGCACTCTGCCTGACTCTATTGATTTATTAAATATGGTTGACAGTGGGTCACAAAGCTCCTCTTTGCATTCTTTAAGCACCCTGGCAAACACTTCATCCGGCCCTGGGGATTTGTTTGGTTTGAGTTTTACTATTTGTTTAAGAACATCCTCCCTGGTAACTGCTAAACTCGTCAACCTGTCCTCGTCCCCACCCACATAGACTTGTTCGGCTGAAGGCATATTGTTAAGTTCCTCTTTAGTAAATACAGATACAAAATATTTATTAAAAATACTACTCATCTCTTCATCACTATCTGTTATAACATAAGAATAATAACATAAGAACAAAGGTAACTGCAGAAGACCTATTGGCCCATACAGGGCAGCACCTATTTATAACCACCCAATCTCACTCGTATATACGTCTAACCCACGCTTGAAACAATCGAGGGACCCCACCTCCACTACGTTTCACGGCAATTGGTTCCACAAATCAACAACCCTGTTAACGAACCAGTATTTACCCAAATCTTTCCTAAATCTAAATTTATCCAATTTATACCCATTGTTTCGTGCTCTGTCTTGTGTTGATACTTTTAATACCCTATTAATATCCCCCTTTGTTATGGCCATTTATCCACTTGTAAACCTCTATCATGTCATCCCTAACTCTTTGCCTTTCCATTGAATGCAATTTAAGCTTTGTTAATCTTTCTTCATATGAAAGATTTCTAATTTGGGGAATTAACTTTGTCATCCTACGTTGGACACGTTCAAGTGAATTTATATACATTCTATAGTACGGCGACCAAAACTGAACTGCATAATCTAAATGGGGCCTAACCAGAACAAGATATAGCTGAAGATCAACACCAGGTGTCTTGTTACTAACGCTGCGATTAATAAATCTCAGTGTTCTATTTGCCTTATTAGGAGCATTCATGCATTGATCCTTTGGTTTTAAATTCTTACTAATCATAACTCCCAGATCCCTTTCGCAATCTCAACACCATCCAGCTCGTATCTTGTAACACAATCGACTTGAGAATGGTCCAGGACGGACCGAAACGTCATCGTCCCTTCAACTTCTAGTGTGTGGTCTGGTCAACATACTTCAGCCACGTTATTGTGACTCATCGCCTGCATTTGTAACTCTATCATTATTACCTAGCCTCAAAACTATACATTTATCAGCATTAAACTGCGTCAGCCAATCTTTTGACCATTTCAAAACCCTATTTAGATCAACTTGAAGTAATAGTGAGTCTTCTTCAGTGTTAATTTCCCTACCGATTTTTGTATTATCGGCAAATTTGCAAATTCTGCTACTCAAACCTGAAACTAAATCATTTATAAACAACAGAGGGCCCAGGACAGAGCTTTGAAGTACACCACTAACAACATTATCCCACTCTGACTTAACCCCATTTATACTAACTCTCTGTTTAATGACATCGAAATAGGGAGTGAGCTAGGGAGCAGTGATCACAAAGAAATCAGATTTAGCATAGAATGGAATAGACCAGTAGGAGAAAATTCTGTTAAAGTGCCAGATTTTCGAAAAGCTGATTTTAATAGCCTAAGAAATTTTTTGGGTCAAATTGATTGGAAAGGCTTGGGTATGGGGTGTGGGCCGGTCTTGGAGCGAGACATGAACCCAGCGATAGGTGACTTAAATGGGGATTTCGATGTGGATTCAATATATAACTTATTTAAGAATATTCTAAACAAAGCACAGGAACGTAGTATACCATACAAATTGAATAGATCGTATACTAATGACCCAAAGTGGATAACAAAGAATTTGAAGAACCTTATAGGTAAAAAGAGAGCTTGGTACAAAAGGATTAAAAATGGGGAGGTCACTTTAGAACAGGAATTCGTACAACTGGTTAGAAATGTTAAAAAAGAGATAAGGAAAGCAAAAAGAAACTATGAAGTTCGCATAGCAGGGCAAGCAAAGACAAATCCTAAAGGGTTTTTTCAGTTATATCGTACTAAGACTAGGGAAAGGATAGGTCCATTAAAAACTGAGACAGGTCAAATAACAGATAGTGATGAAGAGATGAGTAGTATTTTTAATAAATATTTTGTATCTGTATTTACTAAAGAGGAACTTAACAATATGCCTTCAGCCGAACAAGTCTATGTGGGTGGGGACGAGGACAGGTTGACGAGTTTAGCAGTTACCAGGGAGGATGTTCTTAAACAAATAGTAAAACTCAAACCAAACAAATCCCCAGGGCCGGATGAAGTGTTTGCTAGGGTGCTTAAAGAATGCAAAGAGGAGCTTTGTGACCCACTGTCAACCATATTTAATAAATCAATAGAGTCAGGCAGAGTGCCAGAGTTTTGGAAAGTTGCTAATGTGATACCAGTTTTTAAGAAAGGAGATAGATCACTTGCGTCTAACTATCGACCAATTAGCCTAACGTCTATTGTGGGAAAGTTACTCGAATCTATAATAGCAAATAAAATTCGTCTTCATCTTGAAAAACATAAATTAATAATTGAGTCGCAACATGGTTTTATAAATGGCCGTTCATGTTTAACAAATTTGTTATCTTTTTATTCTAGCATTGTTGAGGCAGTTGATAGTGGTAAGGATTGCGATGTTGTATACCTTGACTTTAGCAAAGCTTTTGATACAGTGCCACATGAAAGACTGATTAAAAAAATAGAGTCTCATGGTATTGGGGGTGCTATATTAAGCTGGATTAGGGCATGGCTATACCAAAGGAAACAGAGAGTTAGTATAAATGGAATCAAGTCAGAGTGGGAAAATGTTGTAAGTGGAGTACCTCAAGGCTCTGTCCTGGGACCTCTGTTGTTTATAATATATATAAATGATTTAGATTCAGGTTTGAGTAGCAACATTTGCAAATTTGCCGATGATACGAAAATCGGTAGGGAAATTAATTCGGAGGAGGACTCACTATCACTTCAAGTTGATCTAGATAGGGTTTTGAAATGGTCAAAGGATTGGCAGATGCAGTTTAATGCTGATAAATGTAAAGTTCTGAGGTTAGGTAATGATGATAGAGTTACAAGATACGAGCTAGATGGTGTTGTGATTGCGAAGTCGGATTGCGAAAGGGATCTGGGAGTTATGATTAGTAAGAATTTAAAACAAAAGGATCAATGCATAAATGTTCGTAATAAGGCAAATCGGACACTTGGATTTATTAATCGCAGCGTTAGTAACAAGACACCTGGTGTGGTTCTCAAGCTATATCTTGCTCTAGTTAGGCCCCATTTAGATTATGCAGTTCAGTTTTGGTCGCCATATTATAGAATGGATATAAATTCACTTGAACGTGTCCAGCGTAGGATGACTAAGTTAATTCCCCAAATTAGAAATCTTTCATATGAAGAAAGATTAACAAAGCTTAAGTTGCATTCACTGGAAAGGCGAAGAGTTAGGGGTGACATGATAGAGGTTTACAAGTGGATGAATGGACATAACCGGGGGGATATTAATAGGGTATTAAAAGTATCAACACAGGACAGAACACGAAACAATGGATATAAATTGGATAAGTTTAGATTTAGGAAAGACTTGGGTAAATACTGGTTCAGTAACAGGGTTGTTGATTTGTGGAACCAATTGCCGCGTAACATTGTGGAGGTGGGGTCCCTCGATTGTTTCAAGCAAGGACAAGTATATGAGTGGGATTGGGTGGTTATAGAATAGGAGCTGCCTCGTATGGGCCAATAGGCCTTCTGCAGTTACCTTTGTTCTTATGTTCTTATGTTCTTATGTTTCCTTTGGAATAGTCATGCCCTAATTCAACTTAATATAACACCCCCAATACGATGAGCCTCTATCTTTTTAATCAGTCTTTCATGTGGCACTGTATCAAAAGCTTTGTTAAAGTCAAGGTACACAACATCACAATCCTTACCACTATCAACTGCCTCAAATATGCTGGAATAAAAAAGATAGCAAATTTGTTAAACATGAACGGCCATTTGTAAAACCATCTTGTGACTCATTTAATAATTTATGTTTTTCAAGATGAAGACGAATTGTATTTGCAATTATCGATTCAAGTAACTTTCCCATAATAGACGTTAGGCTAATTGGACGATAGTTTGACGCAAGTGATCTATCTCCTTTCTTAAAAATTGGTACCATATTAGCAACCTTCCATGACTCTGGCACCCTACTTGACTCTATGGATTTATTAAATATGGTGGACAGTGGCTCGCAAAGCTCCTCTTTGCATTCTTTAAGCATCCTGGCAAACACTTCATCCGGCCCTGGGGATTTGTTTGGTTTTAGTTTTACTATTTGTTTAATTACATCCTTTGCCGATGATACGAAAATCGGTAGGGAAATTAATTCGGAGGAGGACTCACTATCACTTCAAGTTGATCTAGATAGGGTTTTGAAATGGTCAAAGGATTGGCAGATGCAGTTTAATGCTGATAAATGTAAAGTTCTGAGGTTAGGTAATGATGATAGAGTTACAAGATACGAGCTAGATGGTGTTGTGATTGCGAAGTCGGATTGCGAAAGGGATCTGGGAGTTATGATTAGAAAGAATTTAAAACAAAAGGATCAATGCATAAATGTTCGTAATAAGGCAAATCGGACACTTGGATTTATTAATCGCAGCGTTAGTAACAAGACACCTGGTGTGGTTCTCAAGCTATATCTTGCTCTAGTTAGGCCCCATTTAGATTATGCAGTTCAGTTTTGGTCGCCATATTATAGAATGGATATAAATTCACTTGAACGTGTCCAGCGTAGGATGACTAAGTTAATTCCCCAAATTAGAAATCTTTCATATGAAGAAAGATTAACAAAGCTTAAGACTTTGATAAAGCCGCCTTCAAACGCCATAGCAACCTCTAATTCATTTGACGTTTTGGAGGACGAGTGCTGTGGAGAGACTGTGGATCGCGCAAAAGGGAAAGCAACGAAGAGAAAGGAAGCGCAGGCCCCTCAGAGGGTAAAGGAAGTACCTAAGCAAACATTAGTTGTGGGAGATTCCCAGATAAGGTATTTGGATAGAACGTTTTGTGCTAGAGATAGGGGGAACAGGTTAAGGGTTTGCTATCCCGGAGCTGGCATTGGTGATATTATAAACAACATGAATGATATTATGGCTGGTAATGGGAACAATCCCATTATTTGCATTAGCGTGGGAGGAAATGATGTTGGCCGAGTTAGGAGTGAGGAACTGATTCAGAGGTATAAAACAGCCATTGAGTTAGTTAGGAGCAAGGGAGGAATCCCGATCATATGTGGCATTCTTCCAAGAAAGGGAGTGGGAAATGAATGGATATCGAGGGCACTTGGTGTCAATTGCCGGCTGGAAAGATATTGCAAATCAAATGCAATATCTTTCATAGACAACTGGGAACACTTCTATGGAAGAAATGAAATGTATGCTCGTGATGGGGTGCATCTATCGAGAGCTGGGGTTGTTGCTGTTGCGAACTCGTTAGAAGAAGTGGTTAGAGGTGTTTGTTTGGGTTTAAACTGTTAGTAGATAGAGGTATGGGAATTGATTTGGAGGAAGGAGGTAATAAAAGTATGTGTTTGTGGGAGAAAGGAATTGGCAAAACGACCAGGGAAAGAGAAGGTCCGCAAAATAACAATTCACTTAGGGTATATTACACTAACAGTAGAAGTCTAAGAAATAAAATTAACGAATTAAATGCTCTTGTCTGCACAGAAAAAATAGATATTATTGCACTTACCGAAACGTGGATGAATGTAGAAAATAGAGAACTATTAGCTGAATATCAAATATATGGATTTAAACTATTTCACACAGATAGATATATTAGACGAGGAGGTGGAGTAGCCATATATGTTAGGGACAATTTGAAATGTAGTCTCAAAGAGGGAATCAAAACAGAGCCACACACAGAAACTATTTGGATTGAATTAAACGAAAAAGCTAATAATATTATAATAGGAGTAATATATAGGCCACCAAATTTAGACAGAATGGAAGCAAAGCATCTATGGGATGAAATATCTAGAGCATCTAGATCTAACAGTATTTATGTCATGGGTGACTTTAATTTTAGCGGAATAAACTGGTTGAACAAAACAGGGAATAGTGAAGCAGAAGATTTTCTAGAATTAATTGACGATTGCTTTATTACGCAACACATTAAGGAACCAACACGGGAAAATAATATTTTAGATTTAGTGTTAACTAACAGGGAAACGCAAATTAATGACATCGAAATAGGGAGTGAGCTAGGGAGCAGTGATCACAAAGAAATCAGATTTAGCATAGAATGGAATAGACCAGTAGGAGAAAATTCTGTTAAAGTGCCAGATTTTCGAAAAGCTGATTTTAATAGCCTAAGAATTTTTTTGGGTCAAATTGATTGGAAAGTCTTGGGTATGGGGTGTGGGCCGGTCTTGGAGCGAGACATGAACCCAGCGATAGGTGACTTAAATGGGGATTTCGATGTGGATTCAATATATAACTTATTTAAGAATATTCTAAACAAAGCACAGGAACGTAGTATACCATACAAATTGAATAGATCGAATACTAATGACCCAAAGTGGATAACAAAGAATTTGAAGAACCTTATAGGTAAAAAGAGAGCTTGGTACAAAAGGATTAAAAATGGGGAGGTCACTTTAGAACAGGAATTCGTACAACTGGTTAGAAATGTTAAAAAAGAGATAAGGAAAGCAAAAAGAAACTATGAAGTTCGCATAGCAGGGCAAGCAAAGACAAATCCTAAAGGGTTTTTTCAGTTATATCGTACTAAGACTAGGGAAAGGATAGGTCCATTAAAAACTGAGACAGGTCAAATAACAGATAGTGATGAAGAGATGAGTAGTATTTTTAATAAATATTTTGTATCTGTATTTACTAAAGAGGAACTTAACAATATGCCTTCAGCCGAACAAGTCTATGTGGGTGGGGACGAGGACAGGTTGACGAGTTTAACAGTTACCAGGGAGGATGTTCTTAAACAAATAGTAAAACTCAAACCAAACAAATCCCCAGGGCCGGATGAAGTGTTTGCCAGGGTGCTTAAAGAATGCAAAGAGGAGCTTTGTGACCCACTGTCAACCATATTTAATAAATCAATAGAGTCAGGCAGAGTGCCGGAGTTTTGGAAAGTTGCTAATGTGATACCAGTTTTTAAGAAAGGAGATAGATCACTTGCGTCTAACTATCGACCAATTAGCCTAACGTCTATTGTGGGAAAGTTACTCGAATCTATAATAGCAAATAAAATTCGTCTTCATCTTGAAAAACATAAATTAATAATTGAGTCGCAACATGGTTTTATAAATGGCCGTTCATGTTTAACAAATTTGTTATCTTTTTATTCTAGCATTGTTGAGGCAGTTGATAGTGGTAAGGATTGCGATGTTGTATACCTTGACTTTAGCAAAGCTTTTGATACAGTGCCACATGAAAGACTGATTAAAAAGATAGAGTCTCATGGTATTGGGGGTGCTATATTAAGCTGGATTAGGGCATGGCTATACCAAAGGAAACAGAGAGTTAGTATAAATGGAATCAAGTCAGAGTGGGAAAATGTTGTAAGTGGAGTGCCTCAAGGCTCTGTCCTGGGACCTCTGTTGTTTATAATATATATAAATGATTTAGATTCAGGTTTGAGTAGCAACATTTGCAAATTTGCCGATGATACGAAAATCGGTAGGGAAATTAATTCGGAGGAGGACTCACTATCACTTCAAGTTGATCTAGATAGGGTTTTGAAATGGTCAAAGGATTGGCAGATGCAGTTTAATGCTGATAAATGTAAAGTTCTGAGGTTAGGTAATGATGATAGAGTTACAAGATACGAGCTAGATGGTGTTGTGATTGCGAAGTCGGATTGCGAAAGGGATCTGGGAGTTATGATTAGTAAGAATTTAAAACAAAAGGATCAATGCATAAATGTTCGTAATAAGGCAAATCGGACACTTGGATTTATTAATCGCAGCGTTAGTAACAAGACACCTGGTGTGGTTCTCAAGCTATATCTTGCTCTAGTTAGGCCCCATTTAGATTATGCAGTTCAGTTTTGGTCGCCATATTATAGAATGGATATAAATTCACTTGAACGTGTCCAGCGTAGGATGACTAAGTTAATTCCCCAAATTAGAAATCTTTCATATGAAGAAAGATTAACAAAGCTTAAGTTGCATTCACTGGAAAGGCGAAGAGTTAGGGGTGACATGATAGAGGTTTACAAGTGGATGAATGGACATAACCGGGGGGATATTAATAGGGTATTAAAAGTATCAACACAGGACAGAACACGAAACAATGGGTATAAATTGGATAAGTTTAGATTTAGGAAAGACTTGGGTAAATACTGGTTCAGTAACAGGGTTGTTGATTTGTGGAACCAATTGCCGCGTAACATTGTGGAGGTGGGGTCCCTCGATTGTTTCAAGCACGGGTTGGACAAGTATATGAGTGGGATTGGGTGGTTATAGAATAGGAGCTGCCTCGCATGGGCCAATAGGCCTTCTGCAGTTACCTTTGTTCTTATGTTCTTATGTTCTTAAGTTGCATTCACTGGAAAGGCGAAGAGTTAGGGGTGACATGATAGAAGTTTACAAGTGGATGAATGGACATAACCGGGGGGATATTAATAGGGTATTAAAAGTATCAACACAGGACAGAACACGAAACAATGGGTATAAATTGGATAAGTTTAGATTTAGGAAAGACTTGGGTAAATACTGGTTCAGTAACAGGGTTGTTGATTTGTGGAACCAATTGCCGCGTAACATTGTGGAGGTGGGGTCCCTCGATTGTTTCAAGCACGGGTTGGACAAGTATATGAGTGGGATTGGGTGGTTATAGAATAGGAGCTGCCTCGCATGGGCCAATAGGCCTTCTGCAGTTACCTTTGTTCTTATGATCCTCCCTGGTAACTGCTAAACTAGCCAACCTGTTCTCGTCCCTATCCACATAGACTTTTTCAGCTGAAGACATATTGTTGAGTTCCTCTTTAGTAATACAGATGTAAAATATTTATTAAAAATACTACTCATCTCCTTGTCATTATCCGTTATTTGACCTGTCTCAGATTTTAATGGACCTATCCTTTCCCTAGTCTTAGTTCGATATAACTGAAAAAAACTTCAGGATTTGTCTTTGCTTGCCCTGCTACGCAAACTTCATAGTTTCTTTTTGCTTTCTTTATCTCTTTTTTTAACATTTCTAACCAGTTGCACGAATTCCTGTTCTAAACTTATTTCCTCATTCTTAATCCTTTTGGATCACGCTCTCTTTTTACCTATAAGGTTCTTCAAATAATTTGTTATCCACTTTGGGTCATTAGTATTCGATCTATTCAATTTGTATGGTATACTACATTCCTGTGCTTTGCTTAGAATATTTTTAAATAAGTTATATTTTGAATCCACATCAAAACCCCATTTTACGTCACCTATTGCTGGGTTCATGTCTCACTCCAAGACCGGCCCACCCCCCATGCCCAAGACTTTCCAATCTATTTGACCCAAAAAAATTCTTAGGCTATTGAAATCAGCTTTTCGAAAATCTGGCACTTTAACAGAATTTTCTCCTACAGGTCTATTCCATTCTATGCTAAATCTGATTTCTTTGTGATCACTGTTCCCTAGCTCACTCCCGATTTCGATGTCATTAATTTGTGTTTCCCTGTTAGTTAACACTAAATCTAAAATATTATTTCCCCGCGTTGGTTCCTTAATGTGTTGCGTAAGAAAGCAATCGTCAATTAATTCTAGAAAATCTTCTGCTTCATTATTCCCTGTTCTGTTAGACCAATTTATTCCACTAAAATTAAAGTCACCCATAACACAAATACTGCTAGACCTAGATGCTCTAGATATTTCATCCCATAGGTTCTTTGCTTCCATCCTGTTTAAGTTTGGTGGCCTGTATATAACTCCTATTATGAGATTATTTGCTCTTTCGTTTAATTCTATCCAAATAGTTTCTGTGTGTGGCTCAGTTTTGATTCCCTCTTTGAGACTACATTTCAGATTTTCCCTAACATTGCTACTCCTCCTCCTCATCTAATATATCTATCTGTGTGAAATAGTTAAAATACATTTATTTGATATTCAGCTAATAGTTCTCTATTTTCTATATTCATCAACATTTCGGTAAGTGCAATAATATCTATTTTTTCTGTGCAGACAAGAGCATTTAACTCGTTTATTTTGTTTCTTAGACTTCTACTGTTAGTGTAATATACCCTAAAGTGAATTGTTATTTTGAGGCCCTTCTCTTGCTCTGATCATAAGAACATAAGAACATAAGAACAAAGGTAACTGCAGAAGGCCTATTGGCCCATACGAGGCAGCTCCTATCTATAACCACTCAATTCCACTCATATACTTGTCCAACCCACGCTTGAAACAATCGAGGGACCCCACATCCACCACGTTACGCGGCAATTGGTTCCACAAATCAACAACCCTGATTATTTGACCTGTCTCAGTTTTTAATGGACCTATCCTTTCCCTAGTCTTAGTACGATATAACTGAAAAAACCCTTTAGGATTTGTCTTTGCTTGCCCTGCTATGCGAACTTCATAGTTTCTTTTTGCTTTCCTTATCTCTTTTTTAACATTTCTAACCAGTTGTACGAATTCCTGTTCTAAAGTGACCTCCCCATTTTTAATTCTTTTGTACCAAGCTCTCTTTTTACCTATAAGGTTCTTCAAATTCTTTGTTATCCACTTTGGGTCATTAGTATTCGATCTATTCAATTTGTATGGTATACTACGTTCCTGTGCTTTGTTTAGAATATTCTTAAATAAGTTATATATTGAATCCACATCGAAATCCCCATTTAAGTCACCTATCGCTGGGTTCATGTCTCGCTCCAAGACCGGCCCACACCCCATACCCAAGACATTCCAATCAATTTTACCCAAAAAATTTCTTAGGCTATTAAAATCAGCTTTTCGAAAATCTGGCACTTTAACAGAATTTTCTCCTACTGGTCTATTCCATTCTATGCTAAATCTGATTTCTTTGTGATCACTGCTCCCTAGCTCACTCCCTATTTCGATGTCATTAATTTGCGTTTCCCTGTTAGTTAACACTAAATCTAAAATATTATTTTCCCGTGTTGGTTCCTTAATGTGTTGCGTAAGAAAGCAATCGTCAATTAATTCTAGAAAATCTTCTGCTTCACTATTCCCTGTTTTGTTCAACCAGTTTATTCCGCTAAAATTAAAGTCACCCATGACATAAATACTGTTAGATCTAGAACATAACATAAGAACATAAGAACAAAGGTAACTGCAGAAGGCCTATTGGCCCATACGAGGCAGCTCCCATTCTATAACCACCCAATCCCACTCATATACTTGTCCAACCCGTGCTTGAAACAATCGAGGGACCCCACCTCCACAATGTTACGCGGCAATTGGTTCCACAAATCAACAACCCTGTTACTGAACCAGTATTTACCCAAGTCTTTCCTAAATCTAAACTTATCCAATTTATATCCATTGTTTCGTGTTCTGTCCTGTGTTGATACTTTTAATACCCTATTAATATCCCCCCGGTTATGTCCATTCATCCACTTGTAAACCTCTATCATGTCACCCCTAACTCTTCGCCTTTCCAGTGAATGCAACTTAAGCTTTGTTAATCTTTCTTCATATGAAAGATTTCTAATTTGGGGAATTAACTTAGTCATCCTACGCTGGACACGTTCAAGTGAATTTATATCCATTCTATAATATGGCGACCAAAACTGAACTGCATAATCTAAATGGGGCCTAACTAGAGCAAGATATAGCTTGAGAACCACACCAGGTGTCTTGTTACTAACGCTGCGATTAATAAATCCAAGTGTCCGATTTGCCTTATTACGAACATTTATGCATTGATCCTTTTGTTTTAAATTCTTACTAATCATAACTCCCAGATCCCTTTCGCAATCCGACTTCGCAATCACAACACCATCTAGCTCGTATCTTATAACTCTATCATCATTACCTAACCTCAGAACTTTACATTTATCAGCATTAAACTGCATCTGCCAATCCTTTGACCATTTCAAAACCCTATCTAGATCAACTTGAAGTGATAGTGAGTCCTCCTCCGAATTAATTTCCCTACCGATTTTCGTATCATCGGCAAATTTGCAAATGTTGCTACTCAAACCTGAATCTAAATCATTTATATATATTATAAACAACAGAGGTCCCAGGACAGAGCCTTGAGGCACTCCACTTACAACATTTTCCCACTCTGACTTGATTCCATTTATACTAACTCTCTGTTTCCTTTGGTATAGCCATGCCCTAATCCAGCTTAATATAGCACCCCCAATACCATGAGACTCTATCTTTTTAATCAGTCTTTCATGTGGCACTGTATCAAAAGCTTTGCTAAAGTCAAGGTATACAACATCGCAATCCTTACCACTATCAACTGCCTCAACAATGCTAGAATAAAAAGATAACAAATTTGTTAAACATGAACGGCCATTTATAAAACCATGTTGCGACTCAATTATTAATTTATGTTTTTCAAGATGAAGACGAATTTTATTTGCTATTATAGATTCGAGTAACTTTCCCACAATAGACGTTAGGCTAATTGGTCGATAGTTAGACGCAAGTGATCTATCTCCTTTCTTAAAAACTGGTATCACATTAGCAACTTTCCAAAACTCTGGCACTCTGCCTGACTCTATTGATTTATTAAATATGGTTGACAGTGGGTCACAAAGCTCCTCTTTGCATTCTTTAAGCACCCTGGCAAACACTTCATCCGGCCCTGGGGATTTGTTTGGTTTGAGTTTTGCTATTTGTTTAAGAACATCCTCCCTGGTAACTGCTAAACTCGTCAACCTGTCCTCGTCCCCACCCACATAGACTTGTTCGGCTGAAGGCATATTGTTAAGTTCCTCTTTAGTAAATACAGATACAAAATATTTATTAAAAATACTACTCATCTCTTCATCACTATCTGTTATTTGACCTGTCTCAGTTTTTAATGGACCTATCCTTTCCCTAGTCTTAGTACGATATAACTGAAAAAACCCTTTAGGATTTGTCTTTGCTTGCCCTGCTATGCGAACTTCATAGTTTCTTTTTGCTTTCCTTATCTCTTTTTTAACATTTCTAACCAGTTGTACGAATTCCTGTTCTAAAGTGACCTCCCCATTTTTAATCCTTTTGTACCAAGCTCTCTTTTTACCTATAAGGTTCTTCAAATTCTTTGTTATCCACTTTGGGTCATTAGTATTCGATCTATTCAATTTGTATGGTATACTACGTTCCTGTGCTTTGTTTAGAATATTCTTAAATAAGTTATATATTGAATCCACATCGAAATCCCCATTTAAGTCACCTATCGCTGGGTTCATGTCTCGCTCCAAGACCGGCCCACACCCCATACCCAAGACTTTCCAATCAATTTGACCCAAAAAATTTCTTAGGCTATTAAAATCAGCTTTTCGAAAATCTGGCACTTTAACAGAATTTTCTCCTACTGGTCTATTCCATTCTATGCTAAATCTGATTTCTTTGTGATCACTGCTCCCTAGCTCACTCCCTATTTCGATGTCATTAATTTGCGTTTCCCTGTTAGTTAACACTAAATCTAAAATATTATTTTCCCGTGTTGGTTCCTTAATGTGTTGCGTAAGAAAGCAATCGTCAATTAATTCTAGAAAATCTTCTGCTTCACTATTCCCTGTTTTGTTCAACCAGTTTATTCCTCTAAAATTAAAGTCACCCATGACATAAATACTGTTAGATCTAGATGCTCTAGATATTTCATCCCATAGATGCTTTGCTTCCATTCTGTCTAAATTTGGTGGCCTATATATTACTCCTATTATAATATTATTAGCTTTTTCGTTTAATTCAATCCAAATAGTTTCTGTGTGTGGCTCTGTTTTGATTCCCTCTTTGAGACTACATTTCAAATTGTCCCTAACATATATGGCTACTCCACCTCCTCGTCTAATATATCTATCTGTGTGAAATAGTTTAAATCCATATATTTGATATTCAGCTAATAGTTCTCTATTTTCTACATTCATCCACGTTTCGGTAAGTGCAATAATATCTATTTTTTCTGTGCGGACAAGAGCATTTAATTCGTTAATTTTATTTCTTAGACTTCTACTGTTAGTGTAATATACCCTGAGTGAATTGTTATTTTGCGGACCTTCTCTTTCCCTGATCGTTTTGCCAATTCCTTTCTCCCACAAACACATACTTTTATTACCTCCTTCCTCCAAATCAATTCCCATACCTCTATCTACTAACAGTTTAAACCCAAACAAACACCTCTAACCACTTCTTCTAACGAGTTCGCAACAGCAACAACCCCAGCTCTCGATAGATGCACCCCATCACGAGCATACATTTCATTTCTTCCATAGAAGTGTTCCCAGTTGTCTATGAAAGATATTGCATTTGATTTGCAATATCTTTCCAGCCGGCAATTGACACCAAGCGCCCTCGATATCCATTCATTTCCCACTCCCTTTCTTGGAAGAATGCCACATATGATCGGGATTCCTCCCTTGCTCCTAACTAACTCTATGGCTGTTTTATACCTCTGAATCAGTTCCTCACTCCTAACTCGACCAACATCATTTCCTCCCACGCTAATGCAAATAATGGGATTCTTCCCATTACCAGCCATAATATCATTCATGTTGTTTATAATATCACCAATGCCAGCTCCGGGATAGCAAACCCTTAACCTGTTCCCCCTATCTCTAGCACAAAACGTTCTATCCAAATACCTTATCTGGGAATCTCCCACAACTAATGTTTGCTTAGGTACTTCCTTTACTTTCTGAGGGGCCTGCGCTTCCTTTCTCTTCGTTGCTTTCCCTTTTGCGCGATCCACAGTCTCTCCACAGCACTCGTCCTCCAAAACGTCAAATGAATTAGAAGTTGCTATGGAGTTTGAAGGCGGCTTTATCAAAGTCTTCTTAAGGCCCCTGTCTTTAACAACTCTCCAAGACGAGGTCCCTTTACTGCTGGTCTCCTCCTTCGTTACTTCTCGTTGTTCTTTCAGCTGACGCACCTCCTCCCGCAGAAAGTCCAACTCTGTCCTCAGGGCTCCCACTAGAGTCACCAGGTCCTTAACTACAACTTCCATATTGCAATGATGCTCTAGATATTTCATCCCATAGATGCTTTGCTTCCATTCTGTCTAAATGGCAAATAACAAATTTGCTAACTTTTTATTCCAGCATAGTTGAGGCAGTTGATAGTGGTGTTGTGTACCTTGACTTTAGCAAAGCTTTTGATACAGTTCCACATGAAAGACTAGTTACAAAAATAGAAGCTCATGGTATTGGGGGTGATATATTAAGTTGGATTAGGGCATGGCTATTCCAAAGGAAACAGAGAGTTAGTATAAATGGGGTTAAGTCAGAGTGGGATAATGTTGTTAGTGGAGTACCTCAGGGCTGTCCTAGGACCTCAGTTGTTTATAATATATATAAATGATTTAGATTCAGGTTTGAGTAGCAAAATCTGCAAATTTGCAGATGATACAAAAATCGGTAGGGAAATTAACACGAAAGAAGACTCGCTATCACTTCAAGTTGATCTAAATAGGGTTTTAAAATGGTCAAAAGACTGGCAGATGCAGTTTAATGCTAATAAATGTAAAGTTTTGAGGCTAGGTAATGATGATAGAGTTACAAGATACGAGCTAGATGGTGTTGAGATTGCTAAGTCCGATTGCGAAAGGGATCTGGGAGTTATGATTAAGAACAAAGGTAACTGCAGGTGGCCTATTGGCCCATACGAGGCAGTACCTATCTATAACCACCCAATCCCACTCATATACTTGTTCAACCCGCGCTTGAAACAATCGAGGGACCCCACCTCCATCACGTTATGCGGCAATTGGTTCCACAAATCAACAACCCTGTTACTGAACCAGTATTTACCCAAGTCTTTCCTAAATCTAAACTTATCCAATTTATATCATTGTTTCGTGTTCTGTCTTGTGTTGATATTTTTAATACCCAATTAATTTCCCTCCCTGTTATGTCCATTCATCCACTTTTAAACCTCTATCATGTCACCCCTAACTCTTCTCCTTTCCAGTGAATGCAACTTAAGTTTTGTTAATCTTTCTTCATATGAAAGATTTCTAATTTGGGGAATTAACTTAGTCATCGTACGTTGGACACGTTCAAGTGAATTTATATCCATTCTATAATACGGCGACCAAAACTGAACTGCATAATCTAAATGGGGCCTAACTAGAGCAAGATATAGCATAAGAACCACACCAGGTGTCTTGTTACTAACGCTTCGATTAATAAATCCGTGTCCTATTCGCCTTATTACGAACATTCATGCATTGATCCTTTTGTTTTAAATTCTTACAAATCATAACTCCCAGATCCCTTTCGCAATCCGACTTCGCAATCTAACACCATCTAGCTCGTTTCTTGTAACTCATTATAACTAATAGCCTACACCTAAGGACTTTTAATGCATTTGACGTATTAGAAGACGAGTGCTGTGTTGAACCTGTTGTTCAACGAGGTGGCAAAGACAAAGTAACGAGGAGCATTAAAGCGCAGGTCCCTCAAACTGCTCGAAAGGAAAAGGGAGAATCGAAGCGAATTTTGGTTGTGGGAGATTCCCAGGTGAGGTATTTAGACAGAACGATTTGTGCCAGAGATAGGGGGAACAGATTAAGGGTTTGCTACCCGTTATCTGGAATTGGTGATATTGTTGGAAACATGAATGATATTATGACAGGAAATGGGAACAAACCCATTATTTGTATTAGTGCAGGGGGTAATGATGTTGGACGAGTTAGGAGTGAGGAACTAATACAGAGATTCAGGACAGCCATTGAATTAGTTAGGAGCAAGGGAGGAATCCCGATCATATGTGGCATTCTTCCAAGAAAGGGAGTGGGAAATGAATGGATGTCAAGGGCACTTGATGTCAATTGCCGGCTGGAAAGATATTGCAAATCAAATGCAATATCTTTCATAGACAACTGGGAACACTTCTATGGAAGAAATGAAATGTATGCTCGTGATGGGGTGCATCTATCGAGAGCTGGGGTTGTTGCTGTTGCGAACTCGTTGGAAGAAGTGGTTACATTTGTTTGTTTGGATTTAAACTGTTAGTAGATAGAGGTATGGGAATTGATTTGGAGGAAGGAGATAATAAAAGTATGTGTTTGTGGGAGAAAGGAATTGGCAAAATGATCAGGGAAAGAGAAGGGCCTCAAAATAACAATTCACTTAGGGTATATTACACTAACAGTAGAAGTCTAAGAAATAAAATTAACGAATTAAATGCTCTTGTCTGCACTGAAAAAATAGATATTATTGCACTTACCGAAACGTGGATGAATGTAGAAAATAGAGAACTATTAGCTGAATATCAAATAAATGGATTTAAACTATTTCACACAGATAGATATATTAGACGAGGAGGGGGAGTAGCCATATATGTTAGGGACAATTTGAAATGTAGTCTCAAAGAGGGAATCAAAACAGAGCCACACTCAGAAACTATTTGGATAGAATTATACGAAAAAGCAAATAATATTATAATAGGAGTTATATATAGGCCACCAAATTTAGACAGAATGGAAGCAAAGCATCTATGGGATGAAATATCTAGGGCATCTAGATCTAACAGTATTTACGTCATGGGTGACTTTAATTTTAGTGGAATAAACTGGTTGAACAAAACAGGGAATAGCGAAGCAGAAGATTTTCTAGAATTAATTGACGATAGCTTTCTTACGCAACACATTAAGGAACCAACAAGGGAAAATAATATTTTAGATTTAGTGTTAACCAACAGGGAAACACAAATTAATGACATCGAAATAGGGAGTGAGCTAGGGAACAGTGATCATAAAGAAATCAGATTTGGCATAGAATGGAATAGACCTATAGGAGAAAATTCTGTTAAAGTGCCAAATTTTCGAAAAGCTGATTTTAATAGCCTAAGAAATTCTTTGGGTCAAATTGATTGGAAAGTCTTGGGTATGGGGTGGGGGCCGGTCTTGGAGCGAGACATGAACCCAGCGATAGGTGACGTAAATGGGGATTTCGATGTGGATTCAATATATAACTCATTTAAGAATATTCTAAACAAAGCACAGGAACGAAGTTTACCATACAAATTGAATAGATCGAATACTAATGACCCAAAGTGGATAACAAAGAATATGAAGAACCTTATAGGTAAAAAGAGAGCTTGGTACAAAAGGATTAAAAATGGGGAGGTCACTTTAGAACAGGAATTCGTACAACTGGTTAGAAATGTTAAAATAGAGATAAGGAAAGCAAAAAGAAACTATGAAGTTCGCATAGCAGGGCAAGCAAAGACAAATCCTAAAGGGTTTTTTCAGTTATATCGTACTAAGACTAGGGAAAGGATAGGTCCATTAAAAACTGAGACAGGTCAAATAACAGATAGTGATGAAGAGATGAGTAGTATTTTTAATAAATATTTTGTATTTGTATTTACTAAAGAGGAACTTAACAATATGCCTTCAGCCGAACAAGTCTATGTGGGTGGGGACGAGGACAGGTTGACGAGTTTAGCAGTTACCAGGGAGGATGTTCTTAAACAAATAGTAAAACTCAAACCAAACAAATCCCCAGGGCCGGATGAAGTGTTTGCCAGGGTGCTTAAAGAATGCAAAGAGGAGCTTTGTGACCCACTGTCAACCATATTTAATAAATCAATAGAGTCAGGCAGAGTGCCAGAGTTTTGGAAAGTTGCTAATGTGGTACCAGTTTTTAAGAAAGGAGATAGATCACTTGCGTCTAACTATCGACCAATTAGCCTAACGTCTATTGTGGGAAAGTTACTCGAATCTATAATAGCAAATAAAATTCGTCTTCATCTTGAAAAACATAAATTAATAATTGAGTCGCAACATGGTTTTATAAATGGCCGTTCATGTTTAACAAATTTGTTATCTTTTTATTCTAGCATAGTTGAGGCAGTTGATAGTGGTAAGGATTGTGATGTTGTGTACCTTGACTTTAGCAAAGCTTTTGATACAGTGCCACATGAAAGACTGATTAAAAAGATAGAGGCTCATGGTATTGGGGGTGCTATATTAAACTGGATTAGGGCATGGCTATACCAAAGGAAACAGAGAGTTAGTGTAAATGGAGTCAAGTCGGAGTGGGAAAATGTTGTAAGTGGAGTGCCTCAAGGTTCTGTCCTGGGACCTCTGTTGTTTATAATATATATAAATGATTTAGATTCAGGTTTGAGTAGCAACATTTGCAAATTTGCCGATGATACGAAAATCGGTAGGGAAATTAATTCGGAGGAGGACTCACTATCACTTCAAGTTGATCTCGATAGGGTTTTGAAATGGTCAAAGGATTGGCAGATGCAGTTTAATGCTGATAAATGTAAAGTTCTGAGGTTAGGTAATGATGATAGAGTTACAAGATACGAGCTAGATGGTGTTGAGATTGCGAAGTCGGATTGCGAAAGGGATCTGGGAGTTATGATTAGTAAGAATTTAAAACAAAAGGATCAATGCATAAATGTTCGTAATAAGGCAAATCGGACACTTGGATTTATTAATCGCAGCGTTAGTAACAAGACACCTGGTGTGGTTCTCAAGCTATATCTTGCTCTAGTTAGGCCCCACTTAGATTTTGCAGTTCAGTTTTGGTCGCCATATTATAGAATGGATATAAATTCAATTGAACGTGTCCAGCGTAGGATGACTAAGTTAATTCCCCAAATTAGAAATCTTTCATATGAAGAAAGATTAACAAAGCTTAACTTGCATTCACTGGAAAGGCGAAGAGTTAGGGGTGACATGATAGAGGTTTACAAGTGGGTGAATGGACATAACAAAGGGGATATTAATAGGGTATTAAAAGTATCAACACAAGACAGAACACGAAACAATGGGTATAAATTGGATAAGTTTAGATTTAGGAAAGACTTGGGTAAATACTGGTTCAGTAACAGGGTTGTTGATTTGTGGAACCAATTGCCGCGTAACATTGTGGAGGTGGGGTCCCTCGATTGTTTCAAGCATGGGTTGGACATGTATATGAACAGAATGGGTGGTTATAAATTGGAGCTGCCTCGTATGGGCCAATAGGCCTTCTGCAGTTGCCTTTGTTCTTATGTTCTTATTACCTAACCTCAGAACTTTACATTTATCAGCATTAAACTGCATTTGCCAATCCTTTGACCATTTCGAAACCCTATCTAGATCAACGTGAAGTGATAGTGAGTCCTTCTCCGAATTAATTTCCCTACCGATTTTCGTATCATCGGCAAATTTGCAAATGTTGCTACTCAAACCTGAATCTAAATCATTTATATATATTATAAACAACAGAGGTCCCAGGACAGAGCCCTAAGGTACTCCACTAACAACATTATCCCACTCTGACTTAATCCCATTTATATTAACTCTCTGTTTCCTTTGGAATAGCCATGCCCTAATCCAAGTTAATATAGTACCTCCAATACCATGAGCTTCTGATTTTTTAATTAGTCTTTCATGTGGCACTGAATCAAAAGCTTTGCTAAAGTCAAGGTACACAACATCACATGCTAATGTGATACCAGTTTTGCTAATGTGATACCAGTTTTTGCTAATGTGATACCAGTTTTATGCTAATGTGATACCAGTTTTTAAGAAAGGAGATAGATCACTTGCGTCTAACTATCGACCAATTAGCCTAACGTCTATTGTGGGAAAGTTACTTGAATCAATAATTGCAAATACAATTCGTCTCCATCTTGAAAAACATAAATTAATAAATGAGTCGCAACATGGTTTTACAAATGGCCGTTCATGTTTAACAAATTTGCCAACTTTTAATTCCAGCATAGTTGAGGCAGTTGACAGTGGTAAGGATTGTGATGTTGTGTACCTTGACTTTAGCAAAGCTTTTGATACAGTGCCACATGAAAGACTAATTAAAAAAATAGAAGCTCATGGTATTGGGGGTGCTATATTAAGTTGGATTAGGGCATGGCTATTCCAAAGGAAACAGAGAGTTAGTATAAATGGAGTCAAGTCAGAGTGGGAAAATGTTGTAAGTGGGGTGCCTCAGGGCTCTGTCCTGGGACCTCTGTTGTTTATAATATGTATAAATGATTTAGATTTAGGTTTGAGTAGCAACATTTGCAAATTTGCCGATGATACGAAAATCGGTAGGGAAATTAATTCGGAGGATGACTCACTATCACTTCAAGTTGATCTAGATAGGGTTTTGAAATGGTCGAAGTATTGGCAGATGCAGTTTAATGCTGATAAATGTAAAGTTCTGAGGTTAGGTAATGATGATAGGGTTACAAGATACGAGCTAGATGGTGTTGAGATTGCGAGGTCGAATTGCGAAAGGGATGGTTACCTTGAGGTTACCTTGATGTGCTTCCGGGGCTTAGCGTCCCCGCGGCCCTGTCGTCGACCAGGCCTCCTGGTTGCCGGACTGATCAACCAGGCTATTGGACGCGGCTGCTCGCAGCCTGACGTACGAATCACAGCCTGGGATTACTCCCAGGGATCTGGGAGTTATGATTAGTAAGAATTTAAAACAAAAGGATCAATGCATAAATGTTCGTAATAAGGCAAATCGGACACTTGGATTTATTAATCGCAGCGTTAGTAACAAGACACCTGGTGTGGTTCTCAAGCTATATCTTGCTCTAGTTAGGCCCCATTTAGATTATGCAGTTCAGTTTTGGTCGCCATATTATAGAATGGATATAAATTCACTTGAACGTGTCCAGCGTAGGATGACTAAGTTAATTCCCCAAATTAGAAATCTTTCATATGAAGAAAGATTAACAAAGCTTAAGTTGCATTCACTGGAAAGGCGAAGAGTTAGGGGTGACATGATAGAGGTTTACAAGTGGATGAATGGACATAACCGGGGGGATATTAATAGGGTATTAAAAGTATCAACACAGGACAGAACACGAAACAATGGATATAAATTGGATAAGTTTAGATTTAGGAAAGACTTGGGTAAATACTGGTTCAGTAACAGGGTTGTTGATTTGTGGAACCAATTGCCGCGTAACATTGTGGAGGTGGGGTCCCTCGATTGTTTCAAGCACGGGTTGGACAAGTATATGAGTGGGATTGGGTGGTTATAGAATAGGAGCTGCCTCGTATGGGCCAATAGGCCTTCTGCAGTTACCTTTGTTCTTATGTTCTTCTTATGTTCTTATTGGGTGGTTATAGAATAGGAGCTGCCTCGTATGGGCCAACAGGCCTTCTGCAGTTGCCTTTGTTCTTATGTTCTTATCACAATCCTTACCACTATCAACTGCATCAACTATGCTGGAATAAAAAGTTAGCAAATTTGTTAAACATGAACGGTCATTTGTAAAACCATATTGCGACTCATTTATTAATTTATGTTTTTCAAGATGGAGACGAATTGTATTTGCAATTCGCAAATACAAGCCAAATACAATACATTTTTTGGCCCCTTTCACCAGGGGCCAAAAAATAAGGCCCCTGGTGAAAGACAGGGGCCTTAAGAAGACTTTGATAAAGCCGCCTTCAAACGCCATAGCAACTTCTAATTCATTTGACGTTTTGGAGGACGAGTGCTGTGGAGAGACTGTGGATCGCGCAAAAGGGAAAGCAACGAAGAGAAAGGAAGCGCAGGCCCCTCAGAAAGTAAAGGAAGTACCTAAGCAAACATTAGTTGTGGGGGATTCCCAGATAAGGTATTTGGATAGAACGTTTTGTGCTAGAGATAGGGGGAACAGGTTAAGGGTTTGCTATCCCGGAGCTGGCATTGGTGATATTATAAACAACATGAATGATATTATGGCTGGTAATGGGAACAATCCCATTATTTGCATTAGCGTGGGAGGAAATGATGTTGGTCGAGTTAGGAGTGAGGAACTGATTCAGAGGTATAAAACAGCCATAGAGTTAGTTAGGAGCAAGGGAGGAATCCCGATCATATGTGGCATTCTTCCAAGAAAGGGAGTGGGAAATGAATGGATATCGAGGGCACTTGGTGTCAATTGCCGGCTGGAAAGATATTGCAAATCAAATGCAATATCTTTCATAGACAACTGGGAACACTTCTATGGAAGAAATGAAATGTATGCTCGTGATGGGGTGCATCTATCGAGAGCTGGGGTTGTTGCTGTTGCGAACTCGTTAGAAGAAGTGGTTAGAGGTGTTTGTTTGGGTTTAAACTGTTAGTAGATAGAGGTATGGGAATTGATTTTGAGGAAGGAGGTAATAAAAGTATGTGTTTGTGGGAGAAAGGAATTGGCAAAACGATCAGGGAAAGAGAAGGTCCGCAAAATAACAATTCACTTAGGGTATATTACACTAACAGTAGAAGTCTAAGAAATAAAATTAACGAATTAAATGCTCTTGTCTGCACAGAAAAAATAGATATTATTGCACTTACCGAAACGTGGATGAATGTAGAAAATAGAGAACTATTAGCTGAATATCAAATATATGGATTTAAACTATTTCACACAGATAGATATATTAGACGAGGAGGTGGAGTAGCCATATATGTTAGGGACAATTTGAAATGTAGTCTCAAAGAGGGAATCAAAACAGAGCCACACACAGAAACTATTTAAGAACATAAGAACATAAGAACAAAGGTAACTGCAGAAGGCCTATTAGCCCATACGAGGCAGCTCCTATTCTATAACCACCCAATCCCACTCATATACTTGTCCAACACGTGCTTGAAACAATCGAGGGACCCCACCTCCACAATGTTACGCGGCAATTGGTTCCACAAATCAACAACCCTGTTACTGAACCAGTATTTACCCAAGTCTTTCCTAAATCTAAACTTATCCAATTTATATCCATTGTTTCGTGTTCTGTCCTGTGTTGATACTTTTAATACCCTATTAATATCCCCCCGGTTATGTCCATTCATCCACTTGTAAACCTCTATCATGTCACCCCTAACTCTTCGCCTTTCCAGTGAATGCAACTTAAGCTTTGTTAATCTTTCTTCATATGAAAGATTTCTAATTTGGGGAATTAACTTAGTCATCCTACGCTGGACACGTTCAAGTGAATTTATATCCATTCTATAATATGGCGACCAAAACTGAACTGCATAATCTAAATGGGGCCTAACTAGAGCAAGATATAGCTTGAGAACCACACCAGGTGTCTTGTTACTAACGCTGCGATTAATAAATCCAAGTGTCCGATTTGCCTTATTACGAACATTTATGCATTGATCCTTTTGTTTTAAATTCTTACTAATCATAACTCCCAGATCCCTTTCGCAATCCGACTTCGCAATCACAACACCATCTAGCTCGTATCTTGTAACTCTATCATCATTACCTAACCTCAGAACTTTACATTTATCAGCATTAAACTGCATCTGCCAATCCTTTGACCATTTCAAAACCCTATCTAGATCAACTTGAAGTGATAGTGAGTCCTCCTCCGAATTAATTTCCCTACCGATTTTCGTATCATCGGCAAATTTGCAAATGTTGCTACTCAAACCTGAATCTAAATCATTTATATATATTATAAACAACAGAGGTCCCAGGACAGAGCCTTGAGGCACTCCACTTACAACATTTTCCCACTCTGACTTGATTCCATTTATACTAACTCTCTGTTTCCTTTGGTATAGCCATGCCCTAATCCAGCTTAATATAGCACCCCCAATACCATGAGACTCTATTTTTTTAATCAGTCTTTCATGTGGCACTGTATCAAAAGCTTTGCTAAAGTCAAGGTATACAACATCGCAATCCTTACCACTATCAACTGCCTCAACAATGCTAGAATAAAAAGATAACAAATTTGTTAAACATGAACGGCCATTTATAAAACCATGTTGCGACTCAATTATTAATTTATGTTTTTCAAGATGAAGACGAATTTTATTTGCTATTATAGATTCGAGTAACTTTCCCACAATAGACGTTAGGCTAATTGGTCGATAATTAGACGCAAGTGATCTATCTCCTTTCTTAAAAACTGGTATCACATTAGCAACTTTCCAAAACTCTGGCACTCTGCCTGACTCTATTGATTTATTAAATATGGTTGACAGTGGGTCACAAAGCTCCTCTTTGCATTCTTTAAGCACCCTAGCAAACACTTCATCCGGCCCTGGGGATTTGTTTGGTTTGAGTTTTACTATTTGTTTAAGAACATCCTCCCTGGTAACTGCTAAACTCGTCAACCTGTCCTCGTCCCCACCCACATAGACTTGTTCGGCTGAAGGCATATTGTTAAGTTCCTCTTTAGTAAATACAGATACAAAATATTTATTAAAAATACTACTCATCTCTTCATCACTATCTGTTATTTGACCTGTCTCAGTTTTTAATGGACCTATCCTTTCCCTAGTCTTAGTACGATATAACTGAAAAAACCCTTTAGGATTTGTCTTTGCTTGCCCTGCTATGCGAACTTCATAGTTTCTTTTTGCTTTCCTTATCTCTTTTTTAACATTTCTAACCAGTTGTACGAATTCCTGTTCTAAAGTGACCTCCCCATTTTTAATCCTTTTGTACCAAGCTCTCTTTTTACCTATAAGGTTCTTCAAATTCTTTGTTATCCACTTTGGGTCATTAGTATACGATCTATTCAATTTGTATGGTATACTACGTTCCTGTGCTTTGTTTAGAATATTCTTAAATAAGTTATATATTGAATCCACATCGAAATCCCCATTTAAGTCACCTATCGCTAGGTTCATGTCTCGCTCCAAGACCGGCCCACACCCCATACCCAAGCCTTTCCAATCAATTTGACCCAAAAAATTTCTTAGGCTATTAAAATCAGCTTTTCGAAAATCTGGCACTTTAACAGAATTTTCTCCTACTGGTCTATTCCATTCTATGCTAAATCTGATTTCTTTGTGATCACTGCTCCCTAGCTCACTCCCTATTTCGATGTCATTAATTTGCGTTTCCCTGTTAGTTAACACTAAATCTAAAATGTTATTTTCCCGTGTTGGTTCCTTAATGTGTTGCGTAAGAAAGCAATCGTCAATTAATTCTAGAAAATCTTCTGCTTCACTATTCCCTGTTTTGTTCAACCAGTTTATTCCGCTAAAATTAAAGTCACCCATGACATAAATACTGTTAGATCTAGATGCTCTAGATATTTCATCCCATAGATGCTTTGCTTCCATTCTGTCTAAATTTGGTGGCCTATATATTACTCCTATTATAATATTATTAGCTTTTTCGTTTAATTCAATCCAAATAGTTTCTGTGTGTGGCTCTGTTTTGATTCCCTCTTTGAGACTACATTTCAAATTGTCCCTAACATATATGGCTACTCCACCTCCTCGTCTAATATATCTATCTGTGTGAAATAGTTTAAATCCATATATTTGATATTCAGCTAATAGTTCTCTATTTTCTACATTCATCCACGTTTCGGTAAGTGCAATAATATCTATTTTTTCTGTGCAGACAAGAGCATTTAATTCGTTAATTTTATTTCTTAGACTTCTACTGTTAGTGTAATATACCCTAAGTGAATTGTTATTTTGCGGACCTTCTCTTTCCCTGATCGTTTTGCCAATTCCTTTCTCCCACAAACACATACTTTTATTACCTCCTTCCTCCAAATCAATTCCCATACCTCTATCTACTAACAGTTTAAACCCAAACAAACACCTCTAACCACTTCTTCTAGCGAGTTCGCAACAGCAACAACCCCAGCTCTCGATAGATGCACCCCATCACAAGCATACATTTCATTTCTTCCATAGAAGTGTTCCCAGTAAATTCAATTTAATTCAATTTGGATTGAATTAAACGAAAAAGCTAATAATATTATAATAGGAGTAATATATAGGCCACCAAATTTAGACAGAATGGAAGCAAAGCATCTATGGGATGAAATATCTAGAGCATCTAGATCTAACAGTATTTATGTCATGGGTGACTTTAATTTTAGCGGAATAAACTGGTTGAACAAAACAGGGAATAGTGAAGCAGAAGATTTTCTAGAATTAATTGACGATTGCTTTCTTACGCAACACATTAAGGAACCAACACGGGAAAATAATATTTTAGATTTAGTGTTAACTAACAGGGAAACGCAAATTAATGACATCGAAATAGGGAGTGAGCTAGGGAGCAGTGATCACAAAGAAATCAGATTTAGCATAGAATGGAATAGACCAGTAGGAGAAAATTCTGTTAAAGTGCCAGATTTTCGAAAAGCTGATTTTAATAGCCTAAGAAATTTTTTGGGTCAAATTGATTGGAAAGTCTTGGGTATGGGGTGTGGGCCGGTCTTGGAGCGAGACATGAACCCAGCGATAGGTGACTTAAATGGGGATTTCGATGTGGATTCAATATATAACTTATTTAAGAATATTCTAAACAAAGCACAGGAACGTAGTATACCATACAAATTGAATAGATCGAATACTAATGACCCAAAGTGGATAACAAAGAATTTGAAGAAGGGTCATTAGAAGAGTCATTAGTAAAGTCAGGTGAATTCACAGTGAGAGGTTGTGTTAACCGGAGCTCCTGAGTGCTGTTATATTATCATTGCAATATGGAAGTTGTAGTTAAGGACCTGGTGACTCTAGTGGGAGCCCTGAGGACAGAGTTGGACTTTCTGCGGGAGGAGGTGCGTCAGCTGAAAGAACAACGAGAAGTAACGAAGGAGGAGACCAGCAGTAAAGGGACCTCGTCTTGGAGAGTTGTGAAAGACAGGGGCCTTAAGAAGACTTTGATAAAGCCGCCTTCAAACGCCATAGCAACTTCTAATTCATTTGACGTTTTGGAGGACGAGTGCTGTGGAGAGACTGTGGATCGCGCAAAAGGGAAAGCAACGAAGAGAAAGGAAGCGCAGGCCCCTCAGAAAGTAAAGGAAGTACCTAAGCAAACATTAGTTGTGGGAGATTCCCAGATAAGCATTGTTGAGGCAGTTGATAGTGGTAAAGATTGCGATGTTGTATACCTTGACTTTAGCAAAGCTTTTGATACAGTGCCACATGAAAGACTGATTAAAAAGATAGAGTCTCATGGTATTGGGGGTGCTATATTAAGCTGGATTAGGGCATGGCTATACCAAAGGAAACAGAGAGTTAGTATAAATGGAATCAAGTCAGAGTGGGAAAATGTTGTAAGTGGAGTGCCTCAAGGCTCTGTCCTGGGACCTCTGTTGTTTATAATATATATAAATGATTTAGATTCAGGTTTGAGTAGCAACATTTGCAAATTTGCCGATGATACGAAAATCGGTAGGGAAATTAATTCGGAGGAGGACTCACTATCACTTCAAGTTGATCTAGATAGGGTTTTGAAATGGTCAAAGGATTGGCAGATGCAGTTTAATGCTGATAAATGTAAAGTTCTGAGGTTAGGTAATGATGATAGAGTTACAAGATACGAGCTAGATGGTGTTGTGATTGCGAAGTCGGATTGCGAAAGGGATCTGGGAGTTATGATTAGTAAGAATTTAAAACAAAAGGATCAATGCATAAATGTTCGTAATAAGGCAAATCGGACACTTGGATTTATTAATCGCAGCGTTAGTAACAAGACACCTGGTGTGGTTCTCAAGCTATATCTTGCTCTAGTTAGGCCCCATTTAGATTATGCAGTTCAGTTTTGGTCGCCATATTATAGAATGGATATAAATTCACTTGAACGTGTCCAACGTAGGATGACTAAGTTAATTCCCCAAATTAGAAATCTTTCATATGAAGAAAGATTAACAAAGCTTAAGTTGCATTCACTGGAAAGGCGAAGAGTTAGGGGTGACATGATAGAGGTTTACAAGTGGATGAATGGACATAACCGGGGGGATATTAATAGGGTATTAAAAGTATCAACACAGGACAGAACACGAAACAATGGGTATAAATTGGATAAGTTTAGATTTAGGAAAGACTTGGGTAAATACTGGTTCAGTAACAGGGTTGTTGATTTGTGGAACCAATTGCCGCGTAACATTGTGGAGGTGGGGTCCCTCGATTGTTTCAAGCACGGGTTGGACAAGTATATGAGTGGGATTGGGTGGTTATAGAATAGGAGCTGCCTCGTATGGGCCAATAGGCCTTCTGCAGTTACCTTTGTTCTTATGTTCTTATGTTCTTATAGCTACCTGAGAGATATGTGTTGATATGTGTCTGAGTCTGTGGGATTTTACTTGCAAGGTTAGCGCCAATCGATGAAAAGAAGCTATTAAATTCATTCGCCATTTCTAAGTCAGATGACGGTGTAAGGCCATCCTTAGAGAGTGTTATCTGGTTGTGGGAGTGTTGTTTAGTTCCCAGGATATTAGAGATGGTATTCCATGTGCTTTTCATGTTGCCTTTTGCTTCTTTGAATCTAGTCTCATAGTATGAAAGTTTTGCTTTTCTTATGATACTGGTAAGCACTGATGAGTACCTTTTAACTACTTCCTTTGAAACTAGGCCACTGCTAAATTTCTTTTCGTATTCATGTTTTTTGTTGATTGATTTAATTATGCCACTTGTGAGCCACGGGTTATTTTTTCTTTTATCAGTTACTTGTTTGGTAAGGAGGGGACAGTGAGTGTTGTAGAGGCTTAGAGTTTTGGAGAGGAAGAGGTTAGTTGATGAGTTTATATCTTGTGAATTATTAAATTCAGATTCCCAGTTAATATTGTGAAGTGCATTAGAGAGATTGCCTAAAGCTGATTCACTATTCACTAAAATTCAGTATAAGTCGTCACATTATCAATGGGTTTGAGATCAACCACAATTTCCTGAATGGATATAACAAAGGGGATATTAATAGGGTATTAAAATTGTCAACACAAGATAGAACACGAAACAATGGGTATAAATTGGATAAGTTTAGATTTAGGAAAGACTTGGGTAAATACTGGGTCAGTAACAGGGTTGTTGATTTGTGGAACCAATTGCCGCGTAACGTGGTGGAGATGGGATCCCTCGATTGTTTCAAGCGCGGGTTGGACATGTATATGAGTGGGATTGGGTGGTTATAGATAGGAGCTGTCTCGTATGGGCCAATAGGCCTTCTGCAGTTACCTTTGTTCTTATGTTCTTAATTACAGTTTCTATGCAGGCGATGAGTACTCACAATAACCTTAACCTTAGTAAGAATTTAAAACAAAAGGATCAATGCATAAATGTTCGTAATAAGGCAAATCGGACACTTGGATTTATTAATCGCAGCGTTAGTAACAAGACACCTGGTGTGGTTCTCAAGCTATATCTTGCTCTAGTTAGGCCCCATTTAGATTATGCAGTTCAGTTTTGGTCGCCATATTATAGAATGGATATAAATTCACTTGAACGTGTCCAGCGTAGGATGACTAAGTTAATTCCCCAAATTAGAAATCTTTCATATGAAGTAAGATTAACAAAGCTTAAGTTGCATTCACTGGAAAGGCGAAGAGTTAGGGGTGACATGATAGAGGTTTACAAGTGGATGAATGGACATAACCGGGGGGATATTAATAGGGTATTAAAAGTATCAACACAGGACAGAACACGAAACAATGGGTATAAATTGGATAAGTTTAGATTTAGGAAAGACTTGGGTAAATACTGGTTCAGTAACAGGGTTGTTGATTTGTGGAACCAATTGCCGCGTAACGTGGTGGAGGTGGGGGTCCCTCGATTGTTTCAAGCACGGGTTGGACAAGTATATGAGTGGGATTGGGTGGTTATAAATAGGAGCTGCCTCGTATGGGCCAATAGGCCTTCTGCAGTTACCTTTGTTCTTATGTTCTTATGTTCTTATGATTCAAGTAACTTTCCCACAATAGACGTTAGGCTAATTGGCCGATAGTTTGACGCAAGTGATCTATCTCCTATCTTAAAAATTGCTACCACATTAGCTACCTTTCATGACTCTGGCACTCTGCCTGACTCTATTGATTTATTAAATATGGTAGACAGTGGCTCGGAAAGCTCGTCTTTGCATTCTTTAAGCACTCTGGCAAACACTTCATCCGGCCTTGGGGATTTGTTTGGTTTTAGTTTTTCTAATTGTTTAATTACATCCTCCCTGGTAACTGCTAAACTAGTCAACCTGTCCTCATCCCCACCCACATAGACTTGTTCGGCTGAAGGCATATTGTTAAGTTCTTTAGTAAATACAGATATGAAGTATTTGTTAAAAATACTACTCATCTCCTTGTCATTATCCGTTATTTGACCTGTCTCAGATTTTAATGGACCTATCCTTTTCCTAGTCTTAGTTCGATATAACTGAAACAACCCTTTAGGATTTGACTTTGCTTGCTCTGCTATGCGAACTTCATAGTTTCTTTTTGCTTTCCTAAACACTTTTTTAACATTTCTAACCAGTTGTATGAATTCCTGTTCTAAACTGACTTCCCCATTCTTATTCCTTTTATACCAAGCTCTCTTTTTACCTGTAAGGTTCTTTAAATTATTTGCTATCCACTTTGGGTCATTAGTATTCGATCTATTCAATTTGTATGGTATACTACGTTCCTATGCTTTGTTTAGAATATTCTTAAATAAGTTATATATTAAATCCACATCGAAATCCCCTTTTATGTCACCTATCGCTGGGTTTATGTCTCGCTCCAAGACCGGCCCACACCCCATACCCAAGACTTTCCTATCTATTTGACCCAAAAAATTTCTTAGGCTATTAAAATCAGCTTTTCGAAAATCTGGCACTTTAACAGAATTTTCTCCTACAGGTCTATTCCATTCTATGCTAAATCTGATTACTTTGTGATCACTGTTCCCTAGCTCACTCCCTATTTCGATGTCATTAATTTGTGTTTCCCTGTTAGTTAACACTAAATCTAAAATATTATTTTCCCGCGTTGGTTCCTTAATGTGTTGCGTAAGAAAGCAATCGTCAATTAATGCTAGAAAAATCTTCTGCTTCACTATTCCCTGTTTTGTTCAACCAGTTTATTCCGCTAAAATTAAAGTCACCCATGACATAAATACTGATAGATCTAGATGCTCTAGATATTTCATCCCATAGGTGCTTTGCTTCCATTCTGTCTAAATTTGGTGGCCTATATATAACTCCTATTATAATATTATTAGCTTTTTCGTTTAATTCTATCCAAATAATTTCTGTGTGTGGCTCAGTTTTGATTCCCTCTTTGAGACTAAATTTCAAATTGTCCCTAACATATATGGCTACTCCACCTCCTCGTCTAATATATCTATCTGTGTGAAATAGTTTAAATACATTTATTTGATATTCAGCTAATAGTTCTCTATTTTCTACGTTCATCCACGTTTCGGTAAGTGCAATAATATCTATTTTTTTCTGTGCAGACAAGAGCATTTAATTCGATAATTTTATTTCTTAGACTTCTACTGTTAGTGTAATATACCCTAAGTGAATTGTTATTTTGAGGCCCTTCTCTTTCCCTGATCATTTTGCCAATTCCTTTCTCCCACAAACACATACTTTTATTACCTCCTTCCTCCAAATCAATTCCCATACCTCTATCTACTAACAGTTTAAACCCAAACAAACATCTCTAACCACTTCTTCCAACGAGTTCGCTACAGCAACAACCCCAGATCTCGATCGATGCACCCCATCACGAGCATACATTTCATTTCTTCCATAGAAGTGTTCCCAGTTGTCTATGAAAGATATTGCATTTGATTTGCAATATCTTTCCAGCCGGCAATTGACACCAAGTGCCCTCGATATCCATTCATTTCCCACTCCCTTTCTTGGAAGAATGCCACATATGATCGGGATTCCTCCCTTGCTCCTAACTAATTCTATGGCTGTTTTATACCTCTGAATCAGTTCCTCACTCCTAACTCGACCAACATAATTTCCTCCCACGCTAATGCAAATAATGGGATTGTTCCCATTTCCAGCCATAATATCATTCATGTTGTTTATAATATAACCAATGCCAGCTCCCGGATAGCAAACCCTTAACCTGTTCCCCCTATCTCTAGCACAAAACGTTCTATCCAAATACCTTATTTGGGAATATCCCACAACTAAGGTTTGCTTAGGTACTTCCTTTACTCTCTGAGGGGCCTGCGCTTCCTTGCTCTTCTTTGCTTTCCCTTTTGCGCGATCCACAGTCTCACCACAGCACTCGTCCTCCAAAACGTCAAATGAATTAGAAGTTGCTATGGCGTTTGAAGGCGGCTTTATCAAAGTCTTCTTAAGGCCCCTGTCTTTCACAACTCTCCAAGACGAGGTCCCTTTACTACTGGTCTCCTCCTTTGTTACTTCTCGTTGTTCTTTCAGCTGACGCACCTACTCCCGCAGAGAGTCCAACTCTGTCCTCAGGGCTCCCACTAGAGTCACCAGGTCCTTCACTACAACTTCCATATTGCTATGATAATATAACAACACTCAGGAGCTCCGGTTAACACACCCTAAAAAATCCTAAAGGGTTTTTTCAGTTATATCGTACTAAGACTAGGGAAAGGATAGGTCCATTAAAAACTGAGACAGGTCAAATAACAGATAGTGATGAAGAGATGAGTAGTATTTTTAATAAATATTTTGTATCTGTATTTACTAAAGAGGAACTTAACAATATGCCTTCAGCCGAACAAGTCTATGTGGGTGGGGACGAGGACAGGTTGACGAGTTTAGCAGTTACCAGGGAGGATGTTCTTAAACAAATAGTAAAACTCAAACCAAACAAATCCCCAGGGCCGGATGAAGTGTTTGCCAGGGTGCTTAAAGAATGCAAAGAGGAGCTTTGTGACCCACTGTCAACCATATTTAATAAATCAATAGAGTCAGGCAGAGTGCCAGAGTTTTGGAAAGTTGCTAATGTGATACCAGTTTTTAAGAAAGGAGATAGATCACTTGCGTCTAACTATCGACCAATTAGCCTAACGTCTATTGTGGGAAAGTTACTCGAATCTATAATAGCAAATAAAATTCGTCTTCATCTTGAAAAACATAAATTAATAATTGAGTCGCAACATGGTTTTATAAATGGCCGTTCATGTTTAACAAATTTGTTATCTTTTTATTCTAGCATTGTTGAGGCAGTTGATAGTGGTAAGGATTGCGATGTTGTATACCTTGACTTTAGCAAAGCTTTTGATACAGTGCCACATGAAAGACTGATTAAAAAGATAGAGTCTCATGGTATTGGGGGTGCTATATTAAGCTGGATTAGGGCATGGCTATACCAAAGGAAACAGAGAGTTAGTATAAATGGAATCAAGTCAGAGTGGGAAAATGTTGTAAGTGGAGTGCCTCAAGGCTCTGTCCTGGGACCTCTGTTGTTTATAATATATATAAATGATTTAGATTCAGGTTTGAGTAGCAACATTTGCAAATTTGCCGATGATACGAAAATCGGTAGGGAAATTAATTCGGAGGAGGACTCACTATCACTTCAAGTTGATCTAGATAGGGTTTTGAAATGGTCAAAGGATTGGCAGATGCAGTTTAATGCTGATAAATGTAAAGTTCTGAGGTTAGGTAATGATGATAGAGTTACAAGATACGAGCTAGATGGTGTTGTGATTGCGAAGTCGGATTGCGAAAGGGATCTGGGAGTTATGATTAGTAAGAATTTAAAACAAAAGGATCAATGCATAAATGTTCGTAATAAGGCAAATCGGACACTTGGATTTATTAATCGCAGCGTTAGTAACAAGACACCTGGTGTGGTTCTCAAGCTATATCTCGCTCTAGTTAGGCCCCATTTAGATTATGCAGTTCAGTTTTGGTCGCCATATTATAGAATGGATATAAATTCACTTGAACGTGTCCAGCGTAGGATGACTAAGTTAATTCCCCAAATTAGAAATCTTTCATATGAAGAAAGATTAACAAAGCTTAAGTTGCATTCACTGGAAAGGCGAAGAGTTAGGGGTGACATGATAGAGGTTTACAAGTGGATGAATGGACATAACCGGGGGGATATTAATAGGGTATTAAAAGTATCAACACAGGACATAAGAACATAAGAACATAAGAACAAAGGCAACTGCAGAAGGCCTATTGGCCCATACGAGACAGCTCCTATTTATAACCACCCAATCTCACTCATATACTTGTCCAACCCGCGCCTGAAACAATCGAGGGACCCCACCTCCAGCACGTTACGCGGTAATTGGTTCCACAAATCAACAACCCTGTTACTGAACCAGTACTCACCCAAGTCTTTCCTAAATCTAAACTTACCCAATTTATACCCATTGTTTCGTGTTCTGTCTTCTGTTGATATTTTTAATACCCTATCAATATCCCCCCCGCCATGTCCATTCATCCACTTGTAAACCTCTATCATGTCACCCCTAACTCTTTGCCTTTCCAGTAAATGCAACTTAAGTTTTGTTAATCTTTCTTCATATGAAAGATTTCTAATTTGGGGAATTAACTTAGTCATCCTACGTTGGACACGTTCAAGTGAATTTATATCCATTCTATAATACGGCAACCAAAACTGAACTGCATAATCTAAATGGGGCCTAACCAGAGCAAGATATAGCTTAAGAACCACACCAGGTGTCTTGTTACTAACGCTTCGATTAATAAATCCCAGTGTCCTATTCGCCTTATTACGAACACGAAACAATGGATATAAATTGGATAAGTTTAGATTTGGGAAAGACTTGGGTAAATACTGGTTCAGTAACAGGGTTGTTGATTTGTGGAACCAATTGCCGCGTAACATTGTGGAGGTGGGGTCCCTCGATTGTTTCAAGCACGGGTTGGACAAGTATATGAGTGGGATTGGGTGGTACATAAGAACATAAGAACAAAGGTAACTGCAGAAGGCCTATTGGCCCATACGAGGCAGCTCCTATTCTATAACCACCCAATCCCACTCATATACTTGTCCAACCCGTGCTTGAAACAATCGAGGGACCCCACCTCCACAATGTTACGCGGCAATTGGTTCCACAAATCAACAACCCTGTTACTGAACCAGTATTTACCCAAGTCTTTCCTAAATCTAAACTTATCCAATTTATATCCATTGTTTCGTGTTCTGTCCTGTGTTGATACTTTTAATACCCTATTAATATCCCCCCGGTTATGTCCATTCATCCACTTGTAAACCTCTATCATGTCACCCCTAACTCTTCGCCTTTCCAGTGAATGCAACTTAAGCTTTGTTAATCTTTCTTCATATGAAAGATTTCTAATTTGGGGAATTAACTTAGTCATCCTACGCTGGACACGTTCAAGTGAATTTATATCCATTCTATAATATGGCGACCAAAACTGAACTGCATAATCTAAATGGGGCCTAACTAGAGCAAGATATAGCTTGAGAACCACACCAGGTGTCTTGTTACTAACGCTGCGATTAATAAATCCAAGTGTCCGATTTGCCTTATTACGAACATTTATGCATTGATCCTTTTGTTTTAAATTCTTACTAATCATAACTCCCAGATCCCTTTCGCAATCCGACTTCGCAATCACAACACCATCTAGCTCGTATCTTGTAACTCTATCATCATTACCTAACCTCAGAACTTTACATTTATCAGCATTAAACTGCATCTGCCAATCCTTTGACCATTTCAAAACCCTATCTAGATCAACTTGAAGTGATAGTGAGTCCTCCTCCGAATTAATTTCCCTACCGATTTTCGTATCATCGGCAAATTTGCAAATGTTGCTACTCAAACCTGAATCTAAATCATTTATATATATTATAAACAACAGAGGTCCCAGGACAGAGCCTTGAGGCACTCCACTTACAACATTTTCCCACTCTGACTTGATTCCATTTATACTAACTCTCTGTTTCCTTTGGTATAGCCATGCCCTAATCCAGCTTAATATAGCACCCCCAATACCATGAGACTCTATTTTTTTAATCAGTCTTTCATGTGGCACTGTATCAAAAGCTTTGCTAAAGTCAAGGTATACAACATCGCAATCCTTACCACTATCAACTGCCTCAACAATGCTAGAATAAAAAGATAACAAATTTGTTAAACATGAACGGCCATTTATAAAACCATGTTGCGACTCAATTATTAATTTATGTTTTTCAAGATGAAGACGAATTTTATTTGCTATTATAGATTCGAGTAACTTTCCCACAATAGACGTTAGGCTAATTGGTCGATAGTTAGACGCAAGTGATCTATCTCCTTTCTTAAAAACTGGTATCACATTAGCAACTTTCCAAAACTCTGGCACTCTGCCTGACTCTATTGATTTATTAAATATGGTTGACAGTGGGTCACAAAGCTCCTCTTTGCATTCTTTAAGCACCCTAGCAAACACTTCATCCGGCCCTGGGGATTTGTTTGGTTTGAGTTTTACTATTTGTTTAAGAACATCCTCCCTGGTAACTGCTAAACTCGTCAACCTGTCCTCGTCCCCACCCACATAGACTTGTTCGGCTGAAGGCATATTGTTAAGTTCCTCTTTAGTAAATACAGATACAAAATATTTGTTAAAAATACTACTCATCTCTTCATCACTATCTGTTATTTGACCTGTCTCAGTTTTTAATGGACCTATCCTTTCCCTAGTCTTAGTACGATATAACTGAAAAAACCCTTTAGGATTTGTCTTTGCTTGCCCTGCTATGCGAACTTCATAGTTTCTTTTTGCTTTCCTTATCTCTTTTTTAACATTTCTAACCAGTTGTACGAATTCCTGTTCTAAAGTGACCTCCCCATTTTTAATCCTTTTGTACCAAGCTCTCTTTTTACCTATAAGGTTCTTCAAATTCTTTGTTATCCACTTTGGGTCATTAGTATATGATCTATTCAATTTGTATGGTATACTACGTTCCTGTGCTTTGTTTAGAATATTCTTAAACAAGTTATATATTGAATCCACATCGAAATCCCCATTTAAGTCACCTATCGCTGGGTTCATGTCTCGCTCCAAGACCGGCCCACACCCCATACCCAAGCCTTTCCAATCAATTTGACCCAAAAAATTTCTTAGGCTATTAAAATCAGCTTTTCGAAAATCTGGCACTTTAACAGAATTTTCTCCTACTGGTCTATTCCATTCTATGCTAAATCTGATTTCTTTGTGATCACTGCTCCCTAGCTCACTCCCTATTTCGATGTCATTAATTTGCGTTTCCCTGTTAGTTAACACTAAATCTAAAATATTATTTTCCCGTGTTGGTTCCTTAATGTGTTGCGTAAGAAAGCAATCGTCAATTAATTCTAGAAAATCTTCTGCTTCACTATTCCCTGTTTTGTTCAACCAGTTTATTCCGCTAAAATTAAAGTCACCCATGACATAAATACTGTTAGATCTAGATGCTCTAGATATTTCATCCCATAGATGCTTTGCTTCCATTCTGTCTAAATTTGGTGGCCTATATATTACTCCTATTATAATATTATTAGCTTTTTCGTTTAATTCAATCCAAATAGTTTCTGTGTGTGGCTCTGTTTTGATTCCCTCTTTGAGACTACATTTCAAATTGTCCCTAACATATATGGCTACTCCACCTCCTCGTCTAATATATCTATCTGTGTGAAATAGTTTAAATCCATATATTTGATATTCAGCTAATAGTTCTCTATTTTCTACATTCATCCACGTTTCGGTAAGTGCAATAATATCTATTTTTTCTGTGCAGACAAGAGCATTTAATTCGTTAATTTTATTTCTTAGACTTCTACTGTTAGTGTAATATACCCTAAGTGAATTGTTATTTTGCGGACCTTCTCTTTCCCTGATCGTTTTGCCAATTCCTTTCTCCCACAAACACATACTTTTATTACCTCCTTCCTCCAAATCAATTCCCATACCTCTATCTACTAACAGTTTAAACCCAAACAAACACCTCTAACCACTTCTTCTAGCGAGTTCGCAACAGCAACAACCCCAGCTCTCGATAGATGCACCCCATCACGAGCATACATTTCATTTCTTCCATAGAAGTGTTCCCAGTTGTCTATGAAAGATATTGCATTTGATTTGCAATATCTTTCCAGCCGGCAATTGACACCAAGTGCCCTCGATATCCATTCATTTCCCACTCCCTTTCTTGGAAGAATGCCACATATGATCGGGATTCCTCCCTTGCTCCTAACTAACTCTATGGCTGTTTTATACCTCTGAATCAGTTCCTCACTCCTGACTCGACCAACATCATTTCCTCCCACGCTAATGCAAATAATGGGATTGTTCCCATTACCAGGGTGGTTATAGAATAGGAGCTGCCTCGTATGGGCCAATAGGCCTTCTGCAGTTACCTTTGTTCTTATGTTCTTATGTTCTTATGAGTAGCAACATTTGCAAATTTGCCGATGATACGAAAATCGGTAGGGAAATTAATTCGGAGGAGGACTCACTATCACTTCAAGTTGATCTAGATAGGGTTTTGAAATGGTCAAAGGATTGGCAGATGCAGTTTAATGCTGATAAATGTAAAGTTCTGAGGTTAGGTAATGATGATAGAGTTACAAGATACGAGCTAGATGGTGTTGAGATTGCGAAGTCGGATTGCGAAAGGGATCTGGGAGTTATGATTAGTAAGAATTTAAAACAAAAGGATCAATGCATAAATGTTCGTAATAAGGCAAATCGGACACTTGGATTTATTAATCGCAGCGTTAGTAACAAGACACCTGGTGTGGTTCTCAAGCTATATCTTGCTCTAGTTAGGCCCCATTTAGATTATGCAGTTCAGTTTTGGTCGCCATATTATAGAATGGATATAAATTCACTTGAACGTGTCCAGCGTAGGATGACTAAGTTAATTCCCCAAATTAGAAATCTTTCATATGAAGAAAGATTAACAAAGCTTAAGTTGCATTCACTGGAAAGGCGAAGAGTTAGGGGTGACATGATAGAGGTTTACATGTGGATGAATGGACATAACCGGGGGGATATTAATAGGGTATTAAAAGTATCAACACAGGACAGAACACGAAACAATGGGTATAAATTGGATAAGTTTAGATTTAGGAAAGACTTGGGTAAATACTGGTTCAGTAACAGGGTTGTTGATTTGTGGAACCAATTGCCGCGTAACATTGTGGAAGTGGGGTCCCTCGATTGTTTCAAGCACGGGTTGGACAAGTATATGAGTGGGATTGGGTGGTTATAGAATAGGAGCTGCCTCGTATGGGCCAATAGGCCTTCTGCAGTTACCTTTGTTCTTATGTTCTTACATGATAGAGGTTTACAAGTGGGTGAATGGACATAACAAAGGGGATATTAATAGGGTATTAAAAGTATCAACACAAGACAGAACACGAAACAATGGGTATAAATTGGATAAGTTTAGATTTAGGAAAGACTTGGGTAAATACTGGTTCAGTAACAGGGTTGTTGATTTGTGGAACCAATTGCCGCGTAACATTGTGGAGGTGGGGTCCCTCGATTGTTTCAAGCATGGGTTGGACATGTATATGAACAGAATGGGTGGTTATAAATTGGAGCTGCCTCGTATGGGCCAATAGGCCTTCTGCAGTTGCCTTTGTTCTTATGTTCTTATGTTCTTATTACCTAACCTCAGAACTTTACATTTATCAGCATTAAACTGCATTTGCCAATCCTTTGACCATTTCGAAACCCTATCTAGATCAACGTGAAGTGATAGTGAGTCCTCCTCCGAATTAATTTCCCTACCGATTTTCGAATCATCGGCAAATTTGCAAATGTTGCTACTCAAACCTGAATCTAAATCATTTATATATATTATAAACAACAGAGGTCCCAGGACAGAGCCCTGAGGTACTCGACAAACAACATTATCCCACTCTGACTTAATCCCATTTATATTAACTTTCTGTTTCCTTTGGAATAGCCATGCCCTAATCCAAGTTAATATAGCACCTCCAATACCATGAGCTTCTGATTTTTTAATTAGTCTTTCATGTGGCACTGTATCAAAAGCTTTGCTAAAGTCAAGGTACACAACATCACAATCCTTACCACTATCAACTGCATCAACTATGCTGGAATAAAAAGTTAGCAAATTTGTTAAACATGAACGGCCATTTGTAAAACCATGTTGCGACTCATTTATTAATTTATGTTTTTCAAGATGGAGACGAATTGTATTTGCAATTATTGATTCAAGTAACTTTCCCACAATAGACGTTAGGCTAATTGGCCGATAGTTTGACGCAAGTGATCTATCTCCTATCTTAAAAATTGCTACCACATTAGCTACCTTTCATGACTCTGGCACTTTGCCTGACTCTATTGATTTATTAAATATGGTAGACAGTGGCTCGGAAAGCTCGTCTTTGCTTTCTTTAAGCGCCCTGGCAAACACTTCATCCGGCCTTGGGGATTTGTTTGGTTTTAGTTTTTCTAATTGTTTAATTACATCCTCCCTGGTAACTGCTATACTAGTCAACCTGTCCTCATCCCCACCCACATAGACTTGTTCGGCTGAAGGCATATTGTTAAGTTCTTTAGTAAATACAGATATGAAGTATTTGTTAAAAATACTACTCATCTCCTTGTCATTATCCGTTATTTGACCTGTCTCAGATTTTAATGGTCCTATCCTTTTCCTAGTCTTAGTTCGATATAACTGAAACAACCCTTTAGGATTTGACTTTGCTTGCTCTGCTATGCGAACTTCATAGTTTCTTTTTGTTTTCCTAAACTCTTTTTTAACATTTCTAACCAGTTGTATGAATTTCTGTTCTAAACTGACTTCCCCATTCTTAATCCTTTTGTACCAAGCTCTCTTTTTACCTATAAGTTTCTTTAAATTATTTGCTATCCACTTTGGGTCATTAGTATTCGATCTATTCAATTTGTATGGTATACTACGTTCCTATGCTTTGTTTAGAATATTCTTAAATAAGTTATATATTAAATCCATATCGAAATCCCCTTTTATGTCACCTATCGCTGGGTTTATGTCTCGCTCCAAGACCGGCCCACACCCCATACCCAAGACTTTCCAATCTATTTGACCCAAAAAATTTCTTAGGCTATTAAAATCAGCTTTTCGAAAATCTGGCACTTTAACAGAATTTTCTCCTACAGGTCTCTTCCATTCTATGCTAAATCTGATTACTTTGTGATCACTGTTCCCTAGCTCACTCCCTATTTCGATGTCATTAATTTGTGTTTCCCTGTTAGTTAACACTAAATCTAAAATATTATTTTCCCGCGTTGGTTCCTTAATGTGTTGCGTAAGAAAGCAATCGTCAATTAATTCTAGAAAATCTTCTGCTTCACTATTCCCTGTTTTGTTCACCCAGTTTATTCCACTAAAATTAAAGTCACCAATGACATAAATTCTGTTAGATCTAGATGCTCTAGATATTTCATCCCATAGATGCTTTGCTTCCATTCTGTCTAAATTTGGTGGCCTATATATAACTCCTATTATAATATTATTTGCTTTTTCGTTTAATTCTATCCAAATAGTTTCTGTGTGTGGCTCGGTTTTGATTCCCTCTTTGAGACTACATTTCAAATTGTCCCTAACATATATGGCTACTCCCCCTCCTCGTCTAATATATCTATCTGTGTGAAATAGTGTAAATCCATTTATCTGATATTCAGCTAATAGTTTTCTATCTTCTACATTCATCCACGTTTCGGTAAGTGCAATAATATCAATTTTTTTCTGTGCAGACAAGAGCATTTAATTCATGAATTTTATTTCTAAGACTTCTACTGTTAGTTTAATATACCCTAAGTGAATTGTTATTTTGAGGCCCTTTTCTTTCCCTGATCATTTTGCCAATTCTTTTCTCCCACGAACACATACTTTTATTACCTCCTTCCTCCAAATCAATTCCCATCCACTATCTACTAACAGTTTAAACCCAAACAAACATCTCTAACCACTGGTTCCAACGAGTTCGCAACAGCAACAACCCCAGCCCTCGATAGATGCACCCCATCACGAGCATACATTTCATTTCTTCCATAGAAGTGTTCCCAGTTGTCAATGAAAGATATTGCATTTGATTTGCAATATCTTTCCAGCCGGCAATTGACACCAAGTGCCCTTGACATCCATTCATTTCCCACTCCCTTTCTTGGAAGAATGCCACATATGATCGGGATTCCTCCCTTGCTACTAACTAATTCAATGGCTGTCCTGAATCTCTGTATTAGTTCCTCACTCCTAACTCGCCCAACATCATTACCCCCTGCACTAATACAAATAATGGGTTTGTTCCCATTTCCCGTCATAATATCATTCATGTTTCCAACAATATCACCAATTCCAGCTACTGGATAGCAAACCCTTAATCTGTTCCCCCTATCTCTGGCACAAAATGTTCTGTCTAAATACCTCACCTGGGAATCTCCCACAACCAAAATTCGCTTCGGTACCTGCTTAACTTTCTGAGCAACCTGAGGGGCCTGCGCTCCGCCGCTCCTCGCTGATTTCCTCGCTGCAGGCGCACCACAGCACTCGTCCTCCAACACGGCAAATGAATTTGCTGTCCTTAGGGCGTCTGTAGGCGGCCTTGTCGAGGTCTTCTTAAGACCCCTGTCCTTCACAACTCTCCACGATGAGGTCTCGTCAACACTGGTCTCCTCCTTCTGGATATTTCTTCCATCATTTCCCGGTACCATGTCTGGAATCGTCAGAGGAGGTCCCAGAAGAGTTCATAGACAGCGTGATGCAGGCGGTGATGGAGGCGCCGGTGCTGCTTCATTCGTCCAGGATGGTGGTGGACGAGTCGACGTTCCTTCACCTGCTGCTGGAGTCTCCCAACGACCCCTTCACGCGGACCCCTCTAGACCACGGCTTTTACAGTCGCCTACCCAACCTCCAGGCGAATATTCTTGCTTGGAGAGAAAAACACCCATATTATGGGATAAAAGAATTGGCGGAAAAAGACACAAATTAATGAAAAATGCTGCACACAGAAGTGTATGCGAACGTCGCCACTAAATTTGTTCGAAAAAATAAATTTATATTTCACATTTAGTTTTTCTACATGTATGTATAAGTGTGTAACTTTCCTTTTATTAATACAGTCAATGAAAGTGGAATTTTTTTAATTACCTATTAATATATTTAAAACAAAATTTGTATTTCTTATTTATTTAACAATTTCATTTGGAAACATTTAGCTAGGAAATTTTTTTAGCAGGAAATTTTGCTTAATTAAACAGAAAAATACTGGGTGTTAGCATTAATGTATTTTGTTACGTTACGCCTAGGTTAGGCTCATCATTTTAAGAGCCCGTGCCCGTTTTGTCTATAAGGGATGCGATATTCACGGCACCTATGTTGATGTGACGTCATTGTCTGTTTTGTAAATAAGGCTTTTTCCTCCATTTCCACACAGAACAGTTTGACAGAGGTAAATAAATTCCAGTTAATGCCACTTCTAGAATTCAAAGCTGGGCGTTGCTTTTATCACAGTTCAAGTATGATTTGTAGTGTAAACCAGGCAAGGTTTAAGTAGATTGCCTGTTACAGAAGAGTTGAATTCTTGTATTCCAGTGAAATATATTAATCTGGTAGAATCTATGACATGGGAGGATATTTCATTTCAGACTATGAAGCTGCAAACTAATAGAGATGCCAAATTAAGTCAGTGAATTATGTCAATTATATAATTCATGATATATTTATTATTATTATTATATAATTTATTATATATTTATTATTAGTATATAATTCATTATATATTTATTATTATTATATAATTCATTTCACATTTATTATTACAATATAATTCATCATTATATAATTATATTTATATGTTAAGTATGGAGTCCGTCGGCCGAGCGGACAGCACGCGGGACTTGTGGTCCTGGGTTCGATCCCAGGCGCCGGCGAGAAACAATGGGCAGAGTTTCTTTCACCCTATGCCCCTGTTACCTAGCAGTAAAATAGGTACCTGGGTGTTAGTCAGCTGTCACGGGCTGCTTCCTGGGGGTGGAGGCCTGGTCGAGGACCGGGCCGCGGGGACACTAAAAAAGCCCCGAAATCATCTCAAGATAACCTCAAGATGATTGGAAGGTTTATTTACTATTGTCGGAGTTAAGCTGACATGAGTATTCACCAGGAAGTAATTATATACAGGAATAGAGTGGAGGTTCCTGAGGAACAAGGATATAAGAATTAATTTTTAGGAAGATTGGCATAAAATATAAAACCTGCCCCTATAATCCTTCTTCAAATAAGCTGAGAGGGCAGGGCAGTAATATAAGGGTCACAGCGGTTTATTCTGAGTTACTGTTTAATAGGCACTTCAAAGTATTCACACATAATACTACTTGAATATATAATTACAAATTCTTATCTATACCGAATCAATATATATAAATGTAAAAATTGTCTGAATGTAGAATATATTATATAACAATGGTAAACATTCTTGAACAAAATTTGGAAGTGCCAATAAAGCGAAAATGTGGTATCAAATCTGAGCCACTCAAAAACTGCCTCGAAATAATTAAATTTAAATAATAATTATTATAAATAATAATACTTAATTTCCTAAGCCATGTTTTACTAATGTAAAAACCATATTAAATTGGATTAGGGAATGGCTATGCCAAAGGAAACAGAGTTGTAAGATAAATGATTCAAGGCTCAGTCCTGGGGAAATCCCGTTATCTATATAAATAAAAATGTAAATGTTCGTTTGTTCAAAATCGCTAATCTCTGAAGGTTCTTCACCAATTGCTTTCAAATTTTCACACAATTTATGCGTTCGGAACGCATCCGAACGGATTTTTATATACGTTCTATATAGCTGTCACTTCTGTGACGGGATAAAACATGCTCTTTTTTTATCTATAATTACAAATTCTTATCTTCACATAATCAATAGATATTATTGTGTCAAACATCATAAGGGTAATGATGTTTTGATAATAATGATAATCGATGCATTAGGGTAAACTCTGTTTGCAAGTGTTTTTCATGTGAGGGGAAATCTTCGAAACCTCTTTACCGATTGCTTAGAAATTTTGACACAACTTTGCATTCGAATAGGTGCATGTATTTATATACCTACTATATACATGCCTCACCTGTGACAGGAAAAAACTTTTTTTTTTAAAACAGTGCCATCTGTTGGATGTAAGAGCAACACATGCTGTAATCTCTGAAAGTTCCTTACCGATTGCTTGGAAATTTTGACACAACATTCCATTCGAATAAGCACGTGTTTTTATATACCTACTATATAGACGTTAAATTAATTGGCCGATAGTTTGACGCAAGTGATCTATCTCCTTTCTTGAAAACTGGTACACTCTTCCTGACTATAATGATTTATTAAATACTAGCTGTACCCGCCACGCTTTGCTGTAGCCCAGTCTGGTTAAATGGAAAAGAAAGAAAAGAGGAAGCACACGTTTCTAATATTTTTAATTTCACAATGCTTGTGAGTATACAGTATTTTTTGTTGTTTCATTGTCCGTGGAAATATAGAGATTGTCTGGTTTTCCGACTCTAGAACACGCAACATATGTGAGAAGCAATCCGTGTCTAGATATAAACTGCACAATTCTAAAATTTGGCCCTAAGCTTTGTTGATGGTAATTGCAAATGCCAATCGAATTGGAAATTACAATCTCCTAAATTGAAATCTGTTGGAATAATAAAATGCGAGGAATTAGGAAATCTTCACCTTTGAAAGGTCTTATCAAGATTGTTGCTTCGGCGACGTTGCTGATTAATTTTTTTATTGCAAGGTTCATGGTCTTGCAAAGTTTTAGCTGGCTGATATTTCTCAACATAATAATTGGCAGATCGAGTGAATTCAACAATTCTGTTGGATAATTAGCCGCTTCATCTGCTTTCTCAACAGTGTCGATAGACTTGTATGTGACTGCCTCTCTTTGGATGTTAGACTGAATAATATTGTAAAGTTCGTAGACGTCTTTGTTCTTGGCCGCAAGAATAGTTCTTTCACTTAGCCAATCGTGAGCTTTATAATTGTTTTGAATATTGGGAAATATTTTTCAACTAATTCTTCTTTGGAGTTGCTCCTGAGCTACCGTGCAGTGAGGACGTGTCGCCTGATTGCTGGTAGTTTGAGGTGGTTGCCGTTTTCGCCGGCAGGGGGTGTGGGTGTCTCTACCCTCCCTGCTGTTCCTGGTGGTGTGGACGTGGCGCTTTTGCGATGGGCAGCCATCTTCCCCCTGTCGTGAGGGTAAACTCCATCGGATTGGAGTTTACTGGCCGTGCTGGATACCCGCTGGTGGACGTGGTATTGAGTGACATGCTTCGTGTCCCGGTTGGGGACGTATATGGCATTGAGCTGGTAACTGCTCACCGTGTTGTTGTCAAGTTTGTGGGTGAGGCGGTGTACCGTGCTTTCTTACGGAGGTACGAGGGACGTACTTTGCAGTTACAGGACGGCACCTGGTCTGTGACCATTTCAGACCGTAGTGGTGCTGTGACGTATGTCAGTGTTCATGGCGCCCCCATGGAGTTTCCTGAGACTCTCCTCCGGCGATTCTTCCAGAGGTACGGCTCCGTCGTCAGTGTGCGGATGAACTCACTGTCGTCTGGCATGTATTCGGATGTGAAGACCAACATTCGGACCCTCGGGATGCGACTGAGGTCGGACATACCGTGCTCTGTCCGGCTGTTGGGGTACTACGTGCGTGTGTTTTATGCCCGGCAACCCCGTACTTGCTTCCGGTGTGTCCTGTTGGGGCATCAGGCTGCCGGGTGTACTGCTGATCCGGTCGCTCCTGTGAACTTGTTCCGTGAGGAGGATTTCCCGCCACTCCCTCTGGAGGAGGACTCCGGGGGTGAGGAGGTGAGCGTCCCGTTCGCTGCTGCGGCTCCCCCAGTGTCACCCGCCGTTCCCCCGGTTGTCGCAGACCCTCCTCCGGGTGTTGCGGTGCCGTCGGATGTTCCTCCTGACCATGTCTCTGGCCCTGCTGTTCCTGTGGACCTTCCTGGTGATCCCTGTGGAGCGTCGCCGTCGGCTTCCTCGTCTTCGACTGTGGACCCTGGCCCTGCGTCCTCCCCTCGGGTTCCTCCTGTGCTGGGTGGCTGCGGTGCCTCCTGCTGTGTGTGGTCCGGTTCCCCCTGTGGTAGAGGCTGCTGCCGTTCTGCGACGGGCGTCGGTTCGCCCGGTTCGTGAGGCCCGTGGTTCTGGGTCCGCCTCCGGCTGTGAGGATGTGCGGCCAGTGCCCAAGCGGTCCAGGCGTTCTTCTACTGCTTGGGCTGATGCGGAGGACTACGACGCAGGTGGAGCTTCGGGAGATGATGTGGTGCCTCCGGGTGCTTCGCGCTCTACGACGCTGGTGGTGGCTGACGTCCATGTGTCTGCTGTTGACGATGTTTGTACCTATGATTTACCTCCTGTTCTTTCTCCTACAGACGGTTCTCCGCAGTGGGGGGTGGTCGCTCCTACTGACGTGGATGGTGAGAGTTCTGGTGCGTGCCGAGGCATCAAGCTGGTACTGAAGAAGGATGCCAAGCGTGGGGGGTCCCGGCAGGAACAACATCCGGTGGTTGACGCGGAGCGCTGTGGGGCGGCCGAGGAGGCTCCCAGTGCGCTGCCCATTGCCCGGCCTCGTGGGAAGGAGCCTCTCCCTCTCGTCTTGGCCTCCGGAATTGCGCATGATGCGCAGCATCCTTTGCGGTTTGACATTATTGACCGCGTGCATCCTGTTCCGTGGCGCCCTTCTTCCATCTGGGTACAGCGGGCTCGGTGTTTTGTTGTGGGTGTGCCGGAGTTAATGCCTGATCCTCGTACTGTTAATACTGTGCCTGTTCCGGATGACGTCATGTTACTGTGGGAGGCGTATTGTGTTCGGTTCCCGGCGGCGGAGTGGCCGGATAAGTATGAACAATTTGAGTAGTCTGTGTGCATGCTGTGACCTGTGGTTTTGTTGTAATGTGTTGTACCTATTGTGCGCCCTTCAGGCCGGTGTTGTGTTTTTCTTGACTGTTGTTTTGTTGTATTTATTGTATTTCCGTTACCCTTCTGTCCAGTATTGTTGTTTCTTTTTCCTGTGTTTCATTGTGTTTATGTTCATTGTTGTGATTTTGTTGTCGGCCCTTCAGGCCGGTATTTAGTGTATTTGTGTTACTTTGTATTAATTTGCTTTGTGCTTTTGTATTTTTTTGTTGTCTGATTGTTTGTTATTGGTTTCTTATTTTATTATATTTATTGTATTGTATTTATTTGCATGTTCGCATGTAAAAATAAAAATAAAAAAAATCTTCTTTTGACCTCACTAAAAAGTTATGAGAATATGAAATTCGTCCTGAGGTCAGATCAACCGGCACGTTTTCGTTTCCAATTTCCAGAAATTAATGTGAGAATATTTCAACTGATGGATCGCTTTGCAGCTGGACACGCATATTTGTAGTTAATTTTAACGTCTTTACGTGGTGCTACAGAGTAGAGTATTTCAGTCGAGCATTTATTTCGTCCACTGGTGTCAATCAAGGAATTACAGGTAATGTTTGCCTGAAATCTCCTGCAAGCAATATTAATGTGTTCCCAAATGGTCTGATGTTTCCACGCAAATCTTGCAATGATCGATCAAGAGCCTCGAGCGATTTTTGTGGGATTTGTACATTCATCCCAAACAATACGTCTTGCATTTCTGCAATATTTTTCCCATGCCGGATCCTTTGGATATGTTACACGTGGGAGTTTCAATGAATTTCATGTTCAATGGCAATTTCAAAACCGAAGTAGCAGTTCTTCCACCTGGTAGAAATGTCGCAGCTATTCCGGATTATGCAAGAGCTAAGGTTATGCCATTTTGGGATCGAAAGGCTGCCAGTATCAATCTAATTAGGAAGGTTTTACCAGTTCCTCCTGACGCATCTAAGAAGATTTCTCCATTGTCAGTTTATTGTTATTGTCAGTTTAAATTATTTGATTGTAAATGCCTTTTTGCTCAAGCGTTAGCTTAGGAATATTTGATTGCACATTCACGACGTAACTAGCTGGCATATATATTTTCGATATAAAAAATCCTAATCCTAATCCACAGTTTATTTGAATATGCCAGGTTGTCCGTCGACAGGCTCTCCTCGTTTGCGTAGTTCCAATGATATTTTACTGGCATTCCATGTGTAATACGTAGGCACTTCCGAATACAGCATTGTTTTCGCAAACGCTTAATTTTGACATAACATGAAGAAAGCAGTTAACGGTGTAGCCGGTGGATTCATAGATGTTTGTTACACATTTGCAGCTGTGAAATAAACGTGTTGTTCATTTTTTGTTTTCAAAACAAAAACATAAAATACTAACGAAATATTTATATTAAAATGCAGATCAATCGACACAGCTCAATTTCACCACCAATTGCACTGAAAAATAAGCAGAAGAGTTAAAAAAAAAAACGAAATGAAAAACAATGAAAAAAGAAACAAACAAACTATACCCATGACATGAACGGTATGGTAAACAACACAACTCAATTCCAATGCAGTGTCTCACAAAATAACTAAATTAAAATGAAAATAAATAAAAATCTATGAAAATTCAATTTATCAATGCAATTGGAAACACTAAAATGGAATCGTAACACATTTTGTATAGTGTGTGTTGTTCTTACGTGCAACAGATCATGCTGTTTTTCCAAAAAAAACATTTTTTACCTGTCGCAGGTGTGGCATCTAAATAGAAGGTATATAAAAACACGCATGTATTCGATTGGAACATTGTGTCAAAATTTCAAAGCAATTGGTGAAGAACTTTCGGAGATTATAGCGTGTGTTGCTCTTACGTTCTACAGATGGTGCTGTTTTTTCAAAAAATTAATGTTTTTTTCCTGTCACAGGTGAGGCATGTATATAGTAAGTATATAAAAACACTCGCCTATTGGAATTCAACGTTGTGTGAAAATTTCAAAGCAATCGGTAAAGAGGTTTCGAAGATTTCCCACACCTGAAAAAAACATGAAAAACACAGGTAAAAAAAAAACGTTTTTTCCCGTCACAGACGTGACGTCTACATAGTATGTATTTAAAAACCTGCTCGGATGCAAATGGAACATTGTGTGAAAATTTCAAGGCAATCAGTGAAGAACTTTCGGAGATTAGTGATATTGAACAAACGAACATTTCCATTTTTATTTATATAGATGGTAGACAACGGCTCGCAAAGCTCCTCATTGCATTCTTTAAGCACCCTGGTAAACACTACGGCTGGCCCTGGGGATTTGTTTAGCTTCAGTTTCACTATTTGATTTATAACATCCTCCCTGGTAACCTGCTAAACTAGTCAACCTGTCATCGTCCCCTTCCACATAGATTTGTTTGGCTGAAGGAATAGTGTTAAGTCCTTCTTTAGTATATACAGAGATAAATATTTATTAAAAATACTACTCATTATCCTTCATCATTATCCATTATCTGACCTGTCTCAGTTTTTAATGGACATATTCTTTCTCTAATCTTTGTTCGATATAACTGAAAAGCCCTTTGGGATTTGTCTTTGCTTGTTCTGCTATGGTAATTGGTTCCACAAATCAGCAACAACCCTGTTACCGAACCAATATTTACCCAGGTCTTTAGTAAATCTACTTTAACTTATCCAATTTATACCCATTGTTTCGCGTTCTGACCAAAACTGAACTGCATAATCTAAATAGGACCTAACCAGAATAATATATAGCTGAAGAACAACACCAGGTGTCTTATTAGTAATGCTTCGATTAATATATCCCAGTGTACTATTTACCCTAATAAGAATATTTTTACATTGATTTTTTGGTTTTAAATTCTTACTAATCATAACTCCCCAGTTCCATTTCGCAATCACACTTTGCAATCTCTACACCATCTGCAGATAATGCAAAAAATATGTGTGAATAAATCCAGAACTTCCATAAGACTTCAAGAGGATCTAGATCGAGACTCCATACATGATAAGCCTCATCATGTATGGGGTACTAAGTGTTATGACCCCATGTAGCCTGCGTGGAGCGAGTCTACGAAGTGAGAGTTATTCTGCTTTCAGGACCTGAGATTAAGAGGTCAGAAGAAGAAAATATATAATAAACAACAGTGAGAAATTTAAGAATACAAGCAGAGGATGAGCGTCTAATGAAAGTGACATGAAATGGGATGTCGATACTTTAGTGACGTGACGTGATGCTAGCAGGACCGTGACGTTACTTGAGTCACAGTAGTCGTCAGAGATGGTCGTACTTCGTTGATCTTCTGGAAGAAGGAAGAATATAGTGCCTTTTGTTAGTGGTGAAGTGAAGGCTACTTGTTTGGAATTGTGAGGAAGCTGATGGGGACATAGTACACTATTTCTCAGTGCTTTGGACATATTAGAGGCGGCCTGGAAGCGAGTGTTGGTCGCGCCTTTGTGGAACTCTAATTGTGTGCTCCTTCAAGGGGAAGGAAGTAAGCAGGCGTTTCTGTGTGGAGCCTGCCGGGCGACTCTGTACTCAAGTCAGGACTAGAGAAAGCCTTGTGAAGCAGTCTTAAAGCAATTTTTGTGAGCGCTAGAGAGTGTGCGCCCCCACGTCATAGATCCTGCGGTAAGCTTGTTTAATCAGTTGTTAGATTAGCTACCAGTGTTTGATCGTGTGACCAGCGATCATAGTGAACATATGTATATATAGGGTAGAGATTTATTGAACCGTTGAACTAAAATAAGCTATTAAAGTTAAGAGAACATGCTGGAGGGAGCAGTGATATGTCTGCTCTCGATGGAGGTCAAGGGACAGCGGTCCCAGCGGCATGGCAAGATATATTCCAAGCTTTGACTCGTCAAGGATGGGGGAGTACCCACCACAGTTGGACGGCACGATGCGGCGTCGGAGGGCGAGGTTTAATGCTAGGTTACAGGTGTATTACTTATGTTTGGTTAGGAAAACATTTTTATTGGCATGGTAATAAAATTGCAGGTTTGTGGGGGAAAAGGTTAATGGAGGAACTTCGAGGATGGAGAAGTTAATGGAGGAATTTCGAGGCTGGAAAATAAGTTAATGGAGGAACTTCGAGGATGGAGAAGAAGTTAATGGTGGAATTTCGAGGCTAGAGAAGAAGTGTATGCTGAACGCTGAGGTAGACCAGAGCTCCATAGCGAGGAGCTGAAATATAAGCAGTGTAGGGCAGCTGTACATTTCCTTATGGAATCAGTGGAGAAGCATCACTGATGTTGGAGTAGGACTTCGTTGTGCAGCAGATTAGGAGAACTGCAGAAGCTGTTTTTGGAGGACCGAGAAATATGCATAAGTGGTGAGCCTCTAGGAGCAGAACAGAGGATCATTGTAGACACATTATTGTATAACGGGAGCGCTTGAATGCTTATTAGCATGTAAGACGCAGTGTAAGGCGAGAGATTGATCTCTTCTTTTGTTGGGGGATACATATGTATATGTTCCAGGTATTTCAGCACCAAGCAGTTTCATATAGTTTTATGGTTGAAGATACATTATTATTGTGAGAGGTATTTCAGCCTCAAGCAGTGAATGAGTAGTAGGTTGTGAGCCTAGAGTTGTGCAGCCGCCTGATTTAGATAGCTGGTAAAGCCAGGATATGATATTGGTCTGCTACCAGGTTGCAGCAATTAAGAGTGTTGTGTGGTAATATTTGATATTATATGTCTCTTATTATGTATGTTTTATGCATTAAATGTTTTATATGTTGCCTGGCTTTCGTTCTTGTCCTGATGAAGTTTCCCTAAAAGAGAGAGAGAGAGGGTCACGGCTGCGGATAGGGTAACAGCAGACACTAATTCACGAAATTAAGAGATCTTCAAAACAAGGAGAGTGTGGGGACGGCAGCTCGAGTAGGCTGTGTGTACACAAGACAACAAATCCAGTTTTGAAGCTGCACCCATAATAGGTGACACTGAACCGCTCTCCAAGACCAAGATGCGTACAGGGTGATCTCTTTGGTAAATCACAAGCACTCCAGTGTCCATTGCTGGGCGACCGACGATAGCGGGAGAGTAGCTGCCCAGGTCGCCTGTTGTTCTGTCAGGGAGTGGGTGGGGACGCTGTCCACAAGTAACAGTCTGGTGCAACAACCAGAGCTCCCTTTTTTGTTTAAATCCCAAACCAGGACACACATACCTGACGTGAGAACATTAGCCATGGCCGAGTGGCCCTATACACTATTAGTCCCTGCTCAGGATCCCATGTATGATGAACCTAAGCCAAAGACCACCATATGTGATGAGCTTCAGGCAGGGACCCCATATGTGATGAGCCTCAGTCGAGGGCTCATCACATATGATGAACCCTCATCACAATTTTTTTATTATAAGGTAAACTGGTGTTACGGACCCGAGCCCAGCGTCCGAGCACGGAGCAGGGACGACCGCGCCATCTGTGGGTCAGCTCCCGAAACTCCCTCCAAATGGACGACACCATCTAGTGAGGACGAGATATACTGGCCACAAGGGCTAGTTTCCCGTCCTGATCAGCTCATAACACAGCCGCTGCTGACCTCTGGTGAGGTGACGCTTGGATAGCAACGCCATCTATGGAGTGGATAGGTGGGCGTTTGTGTCTAAGCCTGTAAGTGAGGTGCCCTAGAGTGTAACTAGTACTGATGACGTGTCTGATTACAGAGTCGACCTGGGACTGCTGTAATGAACGTTGGATCAGTCTACCCAAGGCAGCCGTAGAATCTCCAAGTGTTAGCTGCAGAAGTTGTGAGTCACCCCCCGGATGAACACTGTTGTGTTAGCCTGCCTGTGACGTGGCAGTTGAGGATTGTCGAGCCCGGGGCTGACTAGTGGAGAAGACTAACCACTGGGGTGTTTGGATGAGGAGAGTGATCAGCGGAATCACACGAGGCTCCTGCCTAGGGCTCGCAACCCTAGTGTCGGTCGTGGAGTGGCCTACGCAGTGTTGCTGATTGGAACCTGCCAGCTACAGGCTGGATTTGTGGTTGACGGCCTCCACGACGGTGCCCCCAGTGGAACTGTGATTTGGCTGGCCTGTGACCAGGGTAGACTCGAGAGAATCGAAGGATTCATCGTGAGGCCACAAGAGGACCAAGAGCTAAGCATCGTTGAGCAATGTGGAACACTCCGCATCTTCAGAGGAAGACCAGATTGTATATAATAGTGTTTATACCCCCCTCCCCTGTGACCTTTTATACATCTATTTATGGTGGTGGTAATTATATATTAAGTTTATTTAATTTGTATCCCTTCCCCTTTAATTTACTTGCGTTACGGATCACATCCCTTGAAAGCCACTACTAGCTTGGGGCCGGATACCCTTACTCAACTAACCTCAGAGAAAGAACCCAGTTGCGACCCAAGAGGGCCGTAACAACTGGGTATAAATATTCTCACAAACGCAATTACTCCTGTTCGAGACAGGAGTTTGGGAACCCCTGTACTATGTTATTCAGCCCATTGGCTTGCATGCAAAATCAAACATCTACAAGATTACTGAAATCTTTACTCTAAAATTATATATAATTATTATTAATATATATAAACGAAAAATATGAATACGAAAAAACCATATACGAAAAATATATGAGGCTGCGACTTTTACCACTATCACTACTACGAGCAATAATCACAGTGCATAATAACAACAGAGTTATATGAATCACTTCTGGCACTTACGGTAGAAACGTCAAAGGTAGCAATCGGGAAAATAATGTCCAGCAATACTGAAGAACTCTTAGATATATGAGCCTAACATCTGGCAATGTTTTTAACCATAAGAATGTATAAGTCTGCACTCAATCCTGGAAGTTAAAATTGTACATTGCAAACTCCAAAAATCATTATTCTGAGTATTATGATGTGTTAAACATTAGGGTACTACAACTTTTCATGATATGATAAAAATTGTGTAATCACTGAACTTCCTATCTTCATCCATGACAGATATTGGTGATACCTTCATAGGTCTGGTTAATTCTGTCCTGATAAAGTTATGGAGACAACAAGTTTCTGTAAGTCAGTGCTCCTCTAGTGAATTTCCAGATAATTAATTATCAAACGAAGCATCAAGCCTGGAAAGTTAATGAATTCCTAAGTGGCAAATTTGAAAGTATTCAGTGGAAATCATTTGTATTAAGACGTATTGGCCAAGAAGAGGTTTTGAGGACTGGAGGATCACTCTCTGACTAGGCGCTCAAGTGCCTCAAAATGTCCCCAACAGCTTGTACGAGGCAAATTTCCCAGTATGCTGCGGTGAGGCTCCAGCCCCACTTCAAAATCCCTGAAGTATGATGAAGCAGCGGTATTAGGCTGTGAGATCAACAGGGCCTCACTCACATTCACAGGACGTCCTAAATCCATCAATAACCACGGTGAGCTTAAATAACTGTAGCTGTCTATATCTCAGTCATTGATTCCGTCAACAAGATGTTTCAGGATTCTTGTTTTTCTAGCTACGTTTGTCGAGGTGATGGCTGCGTCAAAGGCATACTCAGGGAGGCTAGAGGGTTAGTGTAGCAGGTGAAGACGTTGGCCGTGGCGTTTGTTGGTAGTTGCCTGAGACGACGAGGTTAATGAGCTGGCACCCGAGGGCTCCGTCGTGGCACCACGCTTCGCACCACCTCTGGGAGGCACATCTCATGGCGCACTTCAGTTTGTTTAACGACCGGTTGGAACCGTCTGCTGAACCGTAGAGGTGATCCACGACGACTCGACGGTGACGAGACGCCACAGTTGAGTGCTCAGCGCTAAAGGTTGCTGAACCACGACCAAGAACCACCACAGAAACACTGATTCATTTTTAGAACAACATGGAGCCCCCTTTCCTCAGGATGTGTTCTGCAGAACAAGCCAACGAGAAAACAGTTCACAGTAATAATGCACCGTCGACAACGTAAATGACTCAGACAATTCAACACCATACAATAATAATTCAGATCACATTAGGCTATCAGTGACAATCAGCAGACTGTCAGCAGTGAAACTGTAATTGGCGGCCAGCAGGACTCTGAGCTGAGGAAGTGTGAGATTCACTGGTTCTGCTGGCAGGGGGAGGACAGGCCCACACAACCAGTAGCTCGTTTAGGCAGCGGGGATCTGGCCAGACTCACGCCGAGTCGAGCAGACCTCCATGATGCGACCATTAACACCATCAATCATCTGATATTGCAGGTATAGCTCTCTGATACTGTTTGTATTTATTATGAATTACATTTTCTTATGTGAATAAACCATTCTGACAAGACTAGATTTTGGTCCTTTTGGAGAATGTTGTGAAGGGGGGCTGGACTGTGAGTGGAGAGGCATGAGTGGACTGGACTAGTATATGGAGTAGCGTGTAGGGTTGGACTGATGTGTGGAATGGCATGAGGGACTGGACTGGTGTGTGTGTGTGGAGTGGTGTAACGAGCAAACCTTATTCTCGCTCCAATCTCTCATTACCTTAATGACAAACTAATTAGCACTAATTATGACTGATGTAATTATGACTGATTTTCCCTAATTACAGGTAACAATCTTTCCATCCTGTTGGAGGAAGCTAAGGTGTAGTCATCAAATATATTAGCAAGCATTATTCGAATAGCCAACAGTACAAGAGTTACCACACCTCTTCAACCTCAAGAATGGTAGCACTCGGCGTGTACAGTTCTAATCGACCTCGAGACGCTACAACAGCAGACTATGACCACATCAAGCTAAAATGCTCTCGCTCCCCATCAAGTCTAGACACTCACGATTCTCCATCGAGCCGCCACGCTCTCCCACATAGAGCTCCGCAACTCCGGCCTCACTCAGCTCTCTGCTCTGCTCCAAGCGCCGCCTGAACGTCTACGACAATGCCAACAACCGACTACTGTAATCAAGACTACTAAATAAATATGAAACTCACTAAACACGGTGTATGTAATCTACCCAACAACATAACATAATCGTACGTTAGAGTGGCATGAAGGGGGAATGGACTGGTACATGTAGTGGCATGACGGGTCTGGACTGGTGTGAGGAATGACATGAGAGATCTGGACTAGTGTGTGGAGTGCCATGAGAGGACTAGATTGGTGTGTGGAGTTGCATGAGGGACTGGACTCATGCGTAGTGTCATGAGAAGACTGGACTGGTGTGTGGAGTGGCATGATTGACCGGACTGGTGTGTGGAATAGCTTGAGTGGCTGGACTGATCAATATGGACTGTGGCATGAGGGAACCAGAATGGTGTGTGGAATGGCATGAGGGGACCAGACTGGTGTGTGGAATGGCATGAGGGACTGGACTGGTGTGTTGAGTGGCATGAGGAGACTGGAGTGGTGAGTGGAGTGGCATGAAGGATTGAACTGGTGTGTAGAGTGGCGTGAGAGACTGGACTGGTCTGTAGAGTGGCATGAGGGACTGGACTGGTGTGTGGAGAGGCATGAGTGTCCTGGACTGGTTTGTGGAGTCGCATGAAGGACTTTACTGGTATGTAGAGTGGCATGAGGGGCTGGGCTGATATGTGGAGTGGCATGAGAGACTGGACTGGTGTGTGGAGTGGCATGAGGGACTGGACTGGTGTGTAGAGGGGCATGAGGAGACTGGAATTGTGTGTGGAATGGCATGAGCGACTGGACTGGTGTGTAGAGGGGCATGAGGGGCTGGACTGGTGTGTGGAGTGGCATGAGGGGCTAGGCTGGTTATATACTATTTGCTTAATCTTATACTAATATTAGAGAAGCAGGGCAGAAATGTGAAATGGGTTTAATGTAAAAATATATGTTTCCAGGTAACATTACAGTAGAGACTTGTTATACATGAGAAAATATTGAGGTAATACAATGGACTCGAACTGCCGTACGTGGGCTCCCCAAATACACACACACACTATGATGTGTTTGGGGGAGTTACATGCATCTCGTAACGTTTTTTTTATTGTGAAGTGAGGCGTTATGTACTCTGTAAAATACAGTAACCAGATAATGTTGTAGTGATCGTGAGTCAGAGATGTTCTATAATAGTTCACTTTGTTTTCTTAGTGTTATAATGTTTACTGGACATTTGGGGTTTGTTGAATTGTTTAAGAACGAAATGAACAAATAGTAACTGATAGAAGGATATTTTTAAGGGTGGGAGGAGATGGGCTTAAGTCCTCTGGATCTCTTGCTGAATATTAAGGCCACCACAATACCTTACTGACCAACCAGCAAGTATACTTTAGTCCTGAACATATCTAAGACTAAGATGACTCTCTGTGTACACACCTCGAGAAATAAGGCAAACCTGTCCTACATATAATTTTTCTTTCTATGTAGCCAAGTATGTCATGTCCACGGCTCCTATCACTTCTCCCGACATTCTCAAAGAGATATTTCTTTACAAATGTCGTCATATAATTTGCTCCTAATCACATTCTTATTTTATTTTTGTTAGCCGAGGCTAAGTCTAGGACACACCTTCCCGTGAGTTTAGTAACATAATTGCTTAGCTTTTAATTGCCGTTTGCTAACAATTGCTGCCCAAGTAAGGGTGCCTGTAACTTCAAGTTGGCATTAACAACTTTGGCCAGATCTTTTCCACATGTTTCCATATATAACCTAATTGTACATTCCGTTTTATTGTAGTTCAGTAATCTCAAGTCTCATCTGCCCTGCCTACAAGGCAGTATGCGACAGTTTTCATGGTAGTTCTCTAGTTGAACGTCAATATACGAGAACCAAATTTTTACGTGTTGGATATTTGAAGAAAATTACAGATAATCATATATTTTATTGTATGATAAATGTGTATTTAGGAATGTGATAATAAGATTTCAATATATACTCGGTAATAAAACTTTATTTATTGTAGCAGGCGGAAGAGTGGGAGGTGAGGGAGGGAGGTGTCTTGGAGTGGTGCTGGCATTAATGTAGAAATTTTGCATCATTATTAACTCAACATGTTGAACTCTGCCGATACTTGACACACGAAACAGATATTTACTGTGGACGTTGCCTAATTGTTGGCTTGCTGCATGTTTTGCAGAGATTTTGATTTTGATTGTTGCTTTCAGAGTTCACTAAAGATGTTGTACTTCAGTATATCATTTGATTTTGAAAATTGCATGATAGAGAATTCCAGATTAATTTCAAACTTGCCTGTCATATTATTGTATAGTTTATTTGATACTATCATGTACATTGCTTATTATACTGTTATTTTTTTGTTATTTACTGTCAACGTGTGCCAGTGCTTATATTATTCCTGTCCCAAGTGTTACCATCTGATTCAACTGAACTCTGTTGGTTTTCTTGTCAGCTTATTAACCTTGGTATAACTTTATACATTTCACCCTAACTTGTCCTTTTTTTGTCAAAATTTTTTAATTCTTTGTCAATATTTATTTCGGCGCATTATTGTTTTGTGTCATTTTTTATTGAATAAGTTCTTCAGTGTACTTATTAAACAAATTAATTTAATCTACAATTAATTCAATTTTATCCTGAAGGAGGTGGGATGTCAATTGTGACTTAGTGATTCTACTAGATCTTAACTGTACAATAAAATATAAATTTTAATATTAATGTTTTTACCCTGCTGTTACATTAATTATGTATATTACTCACGTAGTGGAACAGTCAATTAGTATTAATATAAGTTATCACTTTATTAGGTTGTACACTCTAGCATACTTAAGTGGTGAAATTATATGTGTACTGTGTGCAATAGAGTTTTATAGATATAGTTTATGTGTAACACATGAGTCACTAGGCCAGTCCAGGATGCGTGAGAAATTCAGGTTTTATCATGCCATCTAAGGGTTTCGGGACTGCCACTCGTAGCTGCTGTATGAATGTTTTAATTACCCTTCTTGAATTATTGATCCGTGTCAGCTATTCAGTGTTAGCCAGAAGTAATTGTTATCAGATTCCTTCTTTAAGTAATAATTATATTATTTATTACTAGCTGTACCCTGCCACGCGTTGCTGTGGCTCAGCAACGCATGTTCGTTGGTGAGCAACAGCAACCTTCCCCCTGTCTCCTAGTCCTCCCCACTCCGCCGTCCCCTCGTCCTCATAACTATTCCCAACTCCTCCGTCCTCTCGTTCTGCCTACCATTCCCCCATCCCCTCGTCCTCCATGCCATCCCCCACACCCTGTCCCCATGTCCTCCCCATCATTCTCCATTCCCCTGTCTCCTCATCCCCACCGTCCCCAACTCCTCCGTCCTCTCCACCATTACCCACTCCCCTGTCCCCTCATCCTCCCCCACAATTTCCCACTCTCGTCCCCTTGTCCTCTCCACCATTCTCCTTCTCCACTTCCTCGTCCGTTGCATTCCCAAATGATATGATGTTTCCATCACTGAAAACTTAAGAAAAACAGTTAAAAAAACTAAATGAAAAACAATGAAAAAATAAAAAAAAACTATAGTCACGAAATGAACAGAATGGTAAACAACACAGCTCAATTCCAATGCAATGTCACACAAAATATTTAAACCAAAATGAAAATAAATCAAAATCTATGAAAATTCAATTTGTCAATGCAATCGGAAACATTGAAATGGAATCGTAACATATTTAGTATATCGGGTATTGCTCTTTTGTGAAACAGATGGAGCTGTTTCTTAAAAAGAGAATGTTTTGTCTGTCACATGTGTGGAATCTATGCATATACTTACGAAATGAACGGTATGGTAAACAACACAGCTCAATTCCAATGCAATGTCACACAAAATAATTAAATCAATATGAAAATAAATCAAAATCCATGGAAATTTCATTTATCAATGCAATCGGAAACACTTAAAGGGAATTTGTAACATATATAATATAGCGTGTATTGCTATACCAGAAAATAATAAACACAGAATATGCGGTCATATTCAATGAAACATAAATATATATATATATATATATATATATATATATATATATATATATATATATATATATATATATATATATATATATATATATATATATATATGTCGTACCTAGTAGCCAGAATGCACTTCTCGGCCTACTATGCAAGGCCCGATTTGCCTAATAAGCCAAGTTTTCCTGAAATAATATATTTTCTCTAATTTTTTTCTTATGAAAGGATAAAGCTACCCATTTCATTATGTATGAGGTCAATTATTTTTATTGGAGTTAAAATTAACGTAGATATATGACCGAACCTAACCAACCCTACCTAACCTAACCTAACCTATCTTTATATGTTAGGTTAGGTTAGGTAGCCGAAAAAGTTAGGTTAGGTTAGGTTAGGTAGGTTAGGTAGTCGAAAAACAATTTTTTCATGAAAACTTGGCTTATTAGGCAAATTGGGCCTTGCATAGTAGGCTGAGAAGTGCGTTCTGGCTACTAGGTACGACATATATATATATATATATATATATATATATATAAATATATATAGTTATATATATATATATATATATATATATATATATATATATATATATATATATATTTTCGTAAAACTTATTACATTTTCAAAGACTTTAGTTTACACACACACAACTATAACTGAATAGAGCTTAAACATCTTCGATTTTTATACCTGCATTTGGGTAAGGTGATATGTTACAACAATTTTGGGTGAGGTGAAAACAAACTTTCAACACACGACAGAACACGAAACAATGGGTATTGAAGGTAAGAATGGAAGTAATTGCAGAGGGCCTATTGGCCCATATTTCTTGATGCTTCTATATTGGGGCAGAGTCTTGAAGTGGATAGAATATAGTTGTGCATTAATTGGCTGTTGATTGCTGGTGTTGACTTCTTGATGTGTAGTGCCTCGCAGATGTCAAGCCGCCTGCTATCGCTGTATCTATTGATGATTTCTGTGTTGTTTGCTAAAATTTCTCTGGTGATGGGTTGGTTGTGTAAAGAGATTATATGTTCCTTAATGGAGCCCTGTTGCTTATGCATCGTTAAACGCCTGGAAAGAGATGTTGTTGTCTTGCCTATATACCGAGTATTTTGAGGCTTACAGTACCCAAGAGGGCATTTGAAGGCATAGACGACGTTGGTCTCTTTTAAAGCGTTCTGCTTTGTGTCTGGAGAGTTTCTCATGAGTAGGCTGGCCGTTTTTTTGGTTTTATAGAAAATCGTCAGTTGTATCTTCTGATTTTTGTCTGTAGGGATAACGTTTCTATTCACAATATCTTTCAGGACCCTTTCCTCCGTTTTATGAGCTGTGGAAAAGAAGTTCCTGTAAAATAGTCTAATAAAAATAGGGTATAGGTGTTGTGTTAGTTGTCTCTTCAGAGGTGGCATGGCATTTCACTTTCCTTCTTATGATGTCTTCAACGAAACCATTGGAGAAGCCGTTGTTGACTAGGACCTGCCTTTCCCTGCAGAGTTCTTCATCGACTTGCTTCCATCCTGAGCTGTGGCTGAGAGCACGGTCGACATATGCGTTAACAACACTCCTCTTGTACCTGTCTGGGCAGTCACTGTTGGCATTTAGGCACATTCCTATGTTTGTTTCCTTAGTGTAGACTGCAGTGTGGAAACCTCCGCTCCTTTCCATGACTGTTACATCTAGAAAGGGCAGCTTCCCATCCTTCTCCATCTCGTAAGTGAAACGCAACACAGAATTCTGCTCAAATTCCTCCTTCAGCTCCTGCAGTTGTCTGACATCAGGTATCTGTGTAAAAATGTCAACATACCTGCAGTATATGGCCGGTTTCAAGTTCATGTCGACTAAGACTTCTTGCTCGATGGTACCCATGTAGAAGTTCGCAAACAGGACACCTAGGGGAGAATCCATGGCGACCCCATCTACTTGCTAATACATGTGCCCATCCGGGCTCAAGAAGGGTGCCTCTTTTAGTACAAGCTTGGAGTAATTTCCTTAGAATATTTTCTGGTATGTCAAGAGGAGTACAGGCCGGATCACGATACACTCTGTCCGCTATCATCCCGATTGTTTCATCCACAGGTATGTTGGTAAACCGTGATTCTATGTCCAACGAGGCTCTTATCCCTGTGGTCCGTGTTCCCCGCAGTAAGTTAACAAATTCCTTTGGAGACTTCAGGCTGAAGGCGCAAGGGACAAAAGGAGTCAGCAAGCCGTTGAGTCGTTTCCCAAGTCTGTACGTGGGTGTGGGTATCTGGCTGATGATTGGCCGAAGTGGGTTTCCAGGCTTATGTGTCTTGACATTTCCATACGCATATCCAGGTTTATATTCCCCAATAATCTTTGGCAGGTGGAGTCCGGATTTCTTGGCGTTCACAGTTTCGATAAATTTGTTGACCTTTGCTTTCAATTCGGCTGTAGTGTCCTTCATTACCCTTTGGAATTTAGTTTGGTCAGAGAGTATGAGGTTCATTTTCGCCAGATATTCGTCTTTTTTAAGAATGACGTATATTGGCGACTTGTCACCTCTCCTGACAACTATCTCCTTGTTCTCACGAAGGCTCTTAGCTGCCGCTTTGAGCTCGGGGGACAGTATGGTGCTTCTGTAGTTGCCTCGATTCTTTCCTCCTTCCGCAATAAGACCCACCACCAAAGACACCTTACAAGCAGAACTTATTGCGGAAGGAGGAAAGAATCAGAATCAGAAAGAAATATTATTATTGAAGAGTTTGCTGTGTTAGTTGATGATTTCTTTTATGTGAAATTTATGGTATAACTTATGCCAGAGAATATATATATATATAAAGTGAACCAGTTACTGGTGTTAGGCTGTGTGCCTAGTATTTATCATACTATTATTGATTTGATGAATTGATCCATATATATATGCTTGTGTGTTGGATGACTTTCATGTGTATAGTTTTCTATGTCATTGCCATTTGAGTGAATTTCGGTGTTGAAGGACAGTGCAGTGTCTTATTACATTTATTATTATTACCGTGATATTACGGTGTTTAATATCTTACTGTGAGCTACTGTGTTTATCGATATAGAAATATTTGTCTGAACTCAAGACCAATGCAGTGATTCAATTGCGTTCTATTGCCATTATAGCAGTAATCGTGTTGTGTGTTAATACAGTGATAGTTGAGAATTTAAAGAAACAGGCGTCTCATGCCAGACAAACAAATATATGAACATTCGCGTGGTGAGAGTCGCTCAGCTGATTTTGACATTTGACGCGAGGGGGGAAGTGTGTTGCCATATAGGTGTGCCCAAATTATAAGTGAAGAGAGAGCAACTTCTGCATTGTACTTGCTTGCCTGTTGATATAAGAATATGATGTCTTGAGTTTTAAGTAAAATACAAAATACCTTGGCGTTTGTATCATCCCCTCCATATTTCTTGTAACTATATAATACTTGAAAGGAGATAGAGTGATATAAATAAATACCTGCCTGATATCAGATCTATTGAGTGTGCTCTTGCCACTGTTACCACAATTCCACTGACATGCTACTGGACACGGGAAACACCAGTTGGCGACCTTGTGGTTAATAGTAGAGCCCTTGTCGGGGCGGGCACACGGTTGAGAGAGCAAACTGTGTCTCCACTCATCAGTAACTACTAAGGCCGGTTGGGGATCGACTGGGGTACTCTCCTGGCGTACAGTGGCACCGCGAGGATGGAGTGAAGACCCGCAGGGCTACGGTGAGTAACGGTTATCGCTAATAGTGCGACCATTGAGAGGATATCTTGTATACTGTTGCTCACCCCTGTTACAGTGAACCCCAACAATATATATATATATATATATATATATATATATATATATAGAGAGAGAGAGAGAGAGAGAGAGAGAGAGAGAGAGAGAGAGAGAGAGAGAGAGAGAGAGAGAGAGAGAGAGAGAGAGAGAGAGAGAGAGAGAGAGAGAGAGAGAGAGAGAGAGAGAGAGAGAGAGAGAGAGAGAGAGAGAGAGAGAGAGAGAGAGAGAGAGAGAGAGATAGTAGGCATCCATCAGTGTCAGGAGACTATGGAGTTGCACTCTGGTATCGGCCTGGTCTGGAGTGGTCTCCACTCCACAGGTGTGTGGAGTGGATTATATATATATATATATATATATATATATATATATATATATATATATATATATATATATATATATATATATATATATATATATATATATATATATCGTACCTAGTAGCCAGAACGCACTTCTCAGCCTACAATGCAAGGGCCAATTTGCCTAATAAGCCAAGTTTTCATGAATTAATTGTTTTTAGACTACCTAACCAACCTAACCTAACCTAACCTAACTTTTTCGGCTTCCTAACCTAACCTAACCTATAAAGATAGCTTAGGTTAGGTTAGGTAGGGTTGGTTAGGTTCGGTCATATATCTACGTTAATTTTAACTCCAATAAAAAGAAATTGACCTCAAACATAATGAAATGGACAGCTTTATCATTTCATAAGAAACAAATTAGAGAAAATATATTAATTCAGGAAAACATGGCTTATTAGGCAAATCGGGCCTTGCATAGTAGGCCGAGAAGTGCATTCTGGCTACTAGGTACGACATATATATATATATATATATATATATATATATATATATATATATATATATATATATATATATATATATATATATATAAATGATTTAGATTCAGGATTGAGCAGGAATATCTGTATATAATGCAAAAAATAAGCGTAAAGAAATCAAGAACTTGCATAAAACTTCAAGAAGATCTTGACCCCATACACGATAAGCCTCATCATGTATGGCGTACTTAGCCATAGCCGAGGGGCCCCATACTCTATTTGCCTCAGTTGAGGATCCCAAACATGATGAATCTCGGTCGAGGGGCCCCATACACGACGAGCCTCGGCCGTGGGCCCTCAAGTAAATTTTTGTGTTACTCCCACTGAACATAATATTTATCTGCTCTTATGTGTAGTAATTAATAATAAGTCCGTTTTCCATTTTAACGCTTTTTATTGTTTTATAAACAAAACAAGGTAAACTGTGTATAAATAGTCTCACAAACGCATTACTCCTGTTCGGGGACCCGAGTTGGGGAACTCCTGTACTGTGTTACTGAGCCCATTGGCTTGCATGCAAAATCAAACATATAGAAGATTACTGGAATCATTATTCTAAAATTAAATATGATTATGGTCGTTAAATAAATGAAAAATATATTGCGTCGACAATTACACTTATGACTACTACTAACAAGAATCACAGTACATAATATGAACAAAGTTATATGAACAACTTCTGGCACCTACGGTAGAAGCGTCAAAGGTAGCAATCGTGAAAATAATGTCCAGCAATACTAAAGAACTCTTAGATTTTGGGCCTAACATCTGACATTGCTTTTGACCTTAAGAATGTTTAAGTCTGCGCTTAATCCTGGAAATTAAATGTGTAAGTACGAACTCCAAAAAACATTACTCTGAATATTATGATGAGTTAAACATTAATGAACTACAACTTTATATATGATGTCATATTATATAAAATTGTGTAATCACTGAATTTCCAATCTTCATCCATGACAGACATATTGGTGATACCTTCATAAGTCTGGTTATTTCTGTCCTGAGAAAGTTATGAAGACAACAAGTTTCTATAAGTCAGTGCTCCTCTAGTGAATTTCATAATAAATTATTATCAAAACTAAGCACCAAACTTGGAAAGTTAGTGAATTTCTAAGTGGCAGATTTGAAAGTAATCAGTGGAAGTCATTTGTATTGAGACGTATTGGCCAAGAAGAGGTTTTGGGGACTTGAGGACCACTCTCTGACTAGGCGTTCCTGTGCCTGGAAATGTCCCCAGCAGCTTGTACGAGGCACAATTCCCAGTGTGTTGCGGTGAGGCTCCAACCCTCACTTCAAAATCCCTGAAGGATGAAGCAGCCCCGGTATTAGGCTGTGCGATCAACAGGACTTTACTCACATTCACAGGACGTCCCAAATCCATCAGGAACCACGGTGAGCTTAAATAATATAAACAACTGCAGCTGTCTATATCCCAGTCATAGATTCCATCAACAAGATGTTTCTTTATTCTGATGTTGCCAGATACACTTGTCGAGGTGACGGCTGCATGAAAGGCGTATTCAGGGAGGCTGGAGTGGTTGGTGTAGCAGGTGAGAACGTTGGTCGTGGCGTTTGTCTGGTAGGAGCCGGAGACGACGAGGTTGGTGAGCTGGCACCGGAGTGCTCCGTCGTGGCACCACGCCTCGCACCACCCCAGGGAGGCGCATCTCATGGCACACTTTAGTGTGTCTAACGACTGTTTGGTCTGCTGAACCGTAGAGGTGATCCACGACGACTCGACGGTGACGAGACGCCACAGCTGAGTGCTCAGCGCTAAAGGTTGCTGAACAACAACCAACAACCACCACAGAAACAAAGGCTTCATTTCTAGAACAACTCGATGCACCTTCACATAAGATGTGTTCTGCAGAACAAGCCGACGAAAGAACAGCTCACAGAAATAAACCAACGTCGACAGCGTCAATGACCCAGACAATTCCACGTCAGACAATAATAATTCAGATCACATTAGGCCATCAGTGGCGATCAGCAAACTGTCAGCAGTGGAATTGAAATAAGCGGTCAGCAGGACTCTCACCTGAGGAAGTGTGAGATCCTCTGGTCCTATTGGTGTTGGCAGGGGAGGACAGGCCCACACTACCTGCAGCTCGTGTAGGCAGCGGGGAACTGGCTAATTCCAAGCTGGGTCGAGCAGACCTCCACGACCATCAACACCGTCAATCATCTGATATTGCAGGTATAGCTCTCTGATACCGTTCGCATTTATTATGAATTATATTTTCTTACTGTTTAAATTTATTATTGATTTCATTTTCTAATGTGAATATACAATTCTAACAAGGCTAGATTTGGGTCCTCTTGGAGAATGTTATTGAGGCGGAGGGCTGGACTGTGTGTGGAGAGGCATGAGAGGACTGGACTGGAATGTGAAGTAGCATGAAGGACTGGACTGGTGTGTGGAATGGCATGAGGGGACTGGACTGGTACTTGAAGTGGTATGAGGGTACTGGAATGGTGTGAGGAATGGCATGAAAGACCTTGACTGGTGTGCAGGGTGGGGTGAGGGGACTGGACTGGTGTGTGGAGTGGCATGAGGGAATAGACAGGTGTGTAGAATGGCATGGGGGGGCTGGACTAGTATGTGGAGTGCCATGAGAGGACTGGACTGGTGTGTAGAGTGGCATGAGGGACTGGACTGATGTGTGGGGTGGCATGTGGGGAATGAACTGATGTAGAGTGGCATGAGGACCTGAACTCGTGTTTAGTGTCATGATAAGACTGGACTGGTGTGTGGAATGGCATGAGTGGCTGGACTGGTGTGTGGAATGGCATGAGTGGCTGGATTGGTGTGTGGAATGGCATGATTGGACTGGTGTGCGGAGTGGCATGAGGGGATGGACTGATGTGAGGAGTCCATGAGGGGACTGGGCTGGTGTGTGGAATGCCATGAGGGGACTGGACTGGTGTGTGGAGTGACTCGAGGGACTGGACTGGTGTGTGGAGTGGCATGAAGGGATTGGACTGGTATGTAAAGTGGCATGAGGGGCTGGACTGGTGTGTGGAGAAAAATGAAGGACTTGACTGGTGTGTACGGTGCTCTGAGGGACTGGTGATAAACTATTTGCTTAATCTTTTAACAATTATAGAGAAACAGGACAGCAGTTAACTGGGGATATGTGAAATGGGTTTAATGTTAAAATATATGTTTCCAGGTTACATTACAGTAGAAACTTGTTATACATGAGAAAATATTGAGGTATTATTAAGGGACTCGAACTGCTGTATGTGGGCTCCCAAAATACACTTACTATGTTGTGTATGGGGGAGTTAGATGCATCCCGTGACTTTTTTTTTTATTGTGAAGTGAGGCGTTATGTAGTCTGTGAAATACAGTCACCAGATAATGTTGCAGTGATCGTGAATCAGAGATGTTCTGTAATAGTTCTCGTTCTTTTCTTACTGCTATAATGCTTACTGGAGATTTGTGGTTTGTTGAATTGTTTAATAAGGATATGAACAAAAAGTTATCGATAGAAGGATACTCTTTTAGGAGGGGGGGGGGGAGATGGGCTTAAGGCCTTTGGATCTCTTGCGGGATATTAAGGCCACCACAATACCTTACTGACCAACCAGCAAGTATACTTTAGTCCTGAACATAGTCTAAGACTAAGGTAAATTCTCTGTTTGCATTCCTCTTGAAATAGGGTAAACCTCTTCTACATATAATTTTTGCTTGTATGTAGCCAAGTATGTCATGTCTACAGCTTCTATCACTTCTCCCGACATTCTCAAAAAGATATTTATTTACAAATGTTGTCATATAATTTGCTAATAATTACATCCTTATTTTATCTTTGTTTCCGAGGCTAAGTCAAGGACACACCTTCCCGTGAGTTTAGTAACATAATTGCTCAGCCTTTATTAGCCGTTTGGTAACTATTGCTGCCCAAGTAAGAGTGCCTGTAACTTCAAGTTGACATTAACTTTAGACTCGATCTTTTCCACATGTTTCCATATATAACCTAATTGTATATTCCGTTTTATTTAAATTCTGTAATCTCAAGTCTCATCTGCCCTGCCTACAAGGCAGTATGTGACAGTTTTCATGGTAGTTCTCTAGTTGAACGTCAATATACGAAAACAAAATTTTTATGTGTTGCATACTTAAAGAAAATGACAGATTTTCATATATTTTATTATATGATAAATGTGTATTTAAAAATGTGATAATATGATTGCAATATATTTATATATTTTCGGTAATAAAACTTATTTATTGCTGCAAGCGGAAGGGAGGGAGGGGGGGGGGGATGTGCCTTGGAGTGGTGCTGGCATCGATGTTGAAATTTTGCATCATTATTAACTCAACATGTTGAACTCTGTCGATACTTGACACACGAAAACAGATATTTACCGTGTACGTTGCCTCATTCTTGGCTTGCTGCATGTTGTTGAAGAGATGTTGATTTTGAGTGTTGCTTTCAGCTTTCACTCAAAGATTTTGTACTTCAGTGTATCATTTGAGTTTCAAAATGTCATGATAGAGAATTCCAGATTTATTTCCAACTTGCCTTTCATGTTATTGTATTATTTATTTGAGACTATCATGTACATTGCTTATTATACTGCTTTTTTATGTACTGTCAAGTAGTGGGGATAATGGTTTAGCGAGGAAGTTTGGTTTTTGGGCCAATTCCAGTCTAAAGGGTTCCCTTAAAAAAGTAGGGTGTCTATCTTGGAAAATTACTCGCTAAAGTGTCACCTTAAAAAGGGTTGTGTGTCTATCCTGGACAATTAATCGCTAAAGGGCCACCTTAAAAAGGGTTCCTTAGGTATTTGTTTGTAAAATCGTATCCATATCATGTTTAGATAATATATTCATTAGGAATGTGTTAGGGAATTCTTATATATAAAATACACACGCTATTCTATTTTACTCATTCAGGAGTAAAGTTTAGTTCAGAGGAAGTAATTTTCAGAGAATATATTCATTAGGAGTTTGTTAAGTAATTCCCAGAGTAAAATGTTAGTTCTTGGACCCAGCTGTATACGTGTCATAGTTCAGACGTAGAAGGAAAATAAATAAAAGGTACCGAGTGCCAGCTCTTGTCTTTGCCGTAGTTTACTCCTGTAACTTCGCTACTATTAGCCCAATTTTCGTGGAAATAAAAACCGCTGTATTTCGGACATAGTAAATGAGACCAAAGCAGTTACCAAGCTCCGGCTCTTGTCCTCCGCCTTAGATCAACCACATAAATTCGGTTTTATCAGTTCAATTCTCCCGAAATTTAAAACAGACTTATTTCAAACGTGGTAAATAAGATAAAGTTAGGTACTGATTTCCAGCTCTTGGAGGCGATGAGTCACAATAACGTGGCTAAAGTTGACCAGACCACACACTAGAAAGTGAAGGGACGACGACGTTTCGGTCCGTCCTGGACCATACTCAAGTCGATTAAGTATGGTCTCTCTCTCTCTCTCTCTCTCTCTCTCTCTCTCTCTCTCTCTCTCTCTCTCTCTCTCTCTCTCTCTCTCTCTCTCTCTCTCTCTCTCCCTCTCTCTCTCTCTTGCCAACTATGCAAGGCCCGATTTGCCTAATAAGCCAAGTTTTCCAAAATTTCAATATTTTTCTCATTTTTTTCTTATGAAATGATGAAGCTATCAATTTCATTATGTATGAGTTAATTTTTATATATTTGAGTTAAAACTAATGTAGATATATGACCGAACCTAACCAAACCTACCTAACCTAACCTAACCCAACCTAACCTAACCTATCTCAACCTAACCTAAACTAACATAACTAAATCAATAATTTATGTTCCTAATATAATATAATAATAATAATAATTCAAATCAACTAATTGGAAACAATTTAATGAAAATAAAGAGAAGCACTCGGCCTATTAGGCAAATCCGGTCTTTAGGTTACGTTAGGTTAGGTTAGGTTAGGTAGGTTAGGTAGTCGAAAAAACATTAATTCATGAAAACTTGGCTTATTAGGCAAATCGGGCCTTGCATAGTAGGCAGAGAAGTGGGTTCTGGCTACTAGGTACGACGTATATATATATATATATATATATATATATATATACAACTTTAGAACACTTTCCCACCAGGAGACTCGAACCCTAGCCAGCACAGAAGCCTTCCAGCAACTGGCATAACAGGTACGCCTTAACCCTCTGCACCACCGCTCAGACCCTTAAAAGAGATGGTAATTTCGGAGTATTTAAATCCCCCAAAGATCAACACCTCCCAAGAGCACCAGAGCAAGTGAGGGGTCATTTAGACGTTAATTTCATCAAGTCCCTGTTAATATGGGAAGACACAGTGTCTCTGCTTAAGGCACAACTCTCCTAAACACGAGAGTTAAGTATACAACTTTAGAACACTTTCCCACCAGGAGACTCGAACCCTAGCCAGCACAGAAGCCTTCCAGCAACTGGCATAACAGGTACGCCTTAACCCTCTGCACCACCGCTCAGACCCTTAAAAGAGATGGTAATTTCGGAGTATTTAAATCCCCCAAAGATCAACACCTCCCAAGAGCACCAGAGCAAGTGAGGGGTCATTTAGACGTTAATTTCATCAAGTCCCTGTTAATATGGGAAGACACAGTGTCTCTGCTTAAGGCACAACTCTCCTAAACACGAGAGTTAAGTATACAACTTTAGAACACTTTCCCACCAGGAGACTCGAACCCTAGCCAGCACAGAAGCCTTCCAGCAACTGGCATAACAGGTACGCCTTAACCCTCTGCACCACCGCTCAGACCCTTAAAAGAGATGGTAATTTCGGAGTATTTAAATCCCCCAAAGATCAACACCTCCCAAGAGCACCAGAGCAAGTGAGGGGTCATTTAGACGTTAATTTCATCAAGTCCCTGTTAATATGGGAAGACACAGTGTCTCTGCTTAAGGCACAACTCTCCTAAACACGAGAGTTAAGTATACAACTTTAGAACACTTTCCCACCAGGAGACTCGAACCCTAGCCAGCACAGAAGCCTTCCAGCAACTGGCATAACAGGTACGCCTTAACCCTCTGCACCACCGCTCAGACCCTTAAAAGAGATGGTAATTTCGGAGTATTTAAATCCCCCAAAGATCAACACCTCCCAAGAGCACCAGAGCAAGTGAGGGGTCATTTAGACGTTAATTTCATCAAGTCCCTGTTAATATGGGAAGACACAGTGTCTCTGCTTAAGGCACAACTCTCCTAAACACGAGAGTTAAGTATACAACTTTAGAACACTTTCCCACCAGGAGACTCGAACCCTAGCCAGCACAGAAGCCTTCCAGCAACTGGCATAACAGGTACGCCTTAACCCTCTGCACCACCGCTCAGACCCTTAAAAGAGATGGTAATTTCGGAGTATTTAAATCCCCCAAAGATCAACACCTCCCAAGAGCACCAGAGCAAGTGAGGGGTCATTTAGACGTTAATTTCATCAAGTCCCTGTTAATATGGGAAGACACAGTGTCTCTGCTTAAGGCACAACTCTCCTAAACACGAGAGTTAAGTATACAACTTTAGAACACTTTCCCACCAGGAGACTCGAACCCTAGCCAGCACAGAAGCCTTCCAGCAACTGGCATAACAGGTACGCCTTAACCCTCTGCACCACCGCTCAGACCCTTAAAAGAGATGGTAATTTCGGAGTATTTAAATCCCCCAAAGATCAACACCTCCCAAGAGCACCAGAGCAAGTGAGGGGTCATTTAGACGTTAATTTCATCAAGTCCCTGTTAATATGGGAAGACACAGTGTCTCTGCTTAAGGCACAACTCTCCTAAACACGAGAGTTAAGTATACAACTTTAGAACACTTTCCCACCAGGAGACTCGAACCCTAGCCAGCACAGAAGCCTTCCAGCAACTGGCATAACAGGTACGCCTTAACCCTCTGCACCACCGCTCAGACCCTTAAAAGAGATGGTAATTTCGGAGTATTTAAATCCCCCAAAGATCAACACCTCCCAAGAGCACCAGAGCAAGTGAGGGGTCATTTAGACGTTAATTTCATCAAGTCCCTGTTAATATGGGAAGACACAGTGTCTCTGCTTAAGGCACAACTCTCCTAAACACGAGAGTTAAGTATACAACTTTAGAACACTTTCCCACCAGGAGACTCGAACCCTAGCCAGCACAGAAGCCTTCCAGCAACTGGCATAACAGGTACGCCTTAACCCTCTGCACCACCGCTCAGACCCTTAAAAGAGATGGTAATTTCGGAGTATTTAAATCCCCCAAAGATCAACACCTCCCAAGAGCACCAGAGCAAGTGAGGGGTCATTTAGACGTTAATTTCATCAAGTCCCTGTTAATATGGGAAGACACAGTGTCTCTGCTTAAGGCACAACTCTCCTAAACACGAGAGTTAAGTATACAACTTTAGAACACTTTCCCACCAGGAGACTCGAACCCTAGCCAGCACAGAAGCCTTCCAGCAACTGGCATAACAGGTACGCCTTAACCCTCTGCACCACCGCTCAGACCCTTAAAAGAGATGGTAATTTCGGAGTATTTAAATCCCCCAAAGATCAACACCTCCAAAGAGCACCAGAGCAAGTGAGGGGTCATTTAGACGTTAATTTCATCAAGTCCCTGTTAATATGGGAAGACACAGTGTCTCTGCTTAAGGCACAACTCTCCTAAACACGAGAGTTAAGTATACAACTTTAGAACACTTTCCCACCAGGAGACTCGAACCCTAGCCAGCACAGAAGCCTTCCAGCAACTGGCATAACAGGTACGCCTTAACCCTCTGCACCACCGCTCAGACCCTTAAAAGAGATGGTAATTTCGGAGTATTTAAATCCCCCAAAGATCAACACCTCCCAAGAGCACCAGAGCAAGTGAGGGGTCATTTAGACGTTAATTTCATCAAGTCCCTGTTAATATGGGAAGACACAGTGTCTCTGCTTAAGGCACAACTCTCCTAAACACGAGAGTTAAGTATACAACTTTAGAACACTTTCCCACCAGGAGACTCGAACCCTAGCCAGCACAGAAGCCTTCCAGCAACTGGCATAACAGGTACGCCTTAACCCTCTGCACCACCGCTCAGACCCTTAAAAGAGATGGTAATTTCGGAGTATTTAAATCCCCCAAAGATCAACACCTCCCAAGAGCACCAGAGCAAGTGAGGGGTCATTTAGACGTTAATTTCATCAAGTCCCTGTTAATATGGGAAGACACAGTGTCTCTGCTTAAGGCACAACTCTCCTAAACACGAGAGTTAAGTATACAACTTTAGAACACTTTCCCACCAGGAGACTCGAACCCTAGCCAGCACAGAAGCCTTCCAGCAACTGGCATAACAGGTACGCCTTAACCCTCTGCACCACCGCTCAGACCCTTAAAAGAGATGGTAATTTCGGAGTATTTAAATCCCCCAAAGATCAACACCTCCCAAGAGCACCAGAGCAAGTGAGGGGTCATTTAGACGTTAATTTCATCAAGTCCCTGTTAATATGGGAAGACACAGTGTCTCTGCTTAAGGCACAACTCTCCTAAACACGAGAGTTAAGTATACAACTTTAGAACACTTTCCCACCAGGAGACTCGAACCCTAGCCAGCACAGAAGCCTTCCAGCAACTGGCATAACAGGTACGCCTTAACCCTCTGCACCACCGCTCAGACCCTTAAAAGAGATGGTAATTTCGGAGTATTTAAATCCCCCAAAGATCAACACCTCCCAAGAGCACCAGAGCAAGTGAGGGGTCATTTAGACGTTAATTTCATCAAGTCCCTGTTAATATGGGAAGACACAGTGTCTCTGCTTAAGGCACAACTCTCCTAAACACGAGAGTTAAGTATACAACTTTAGAACACTTTCCCACCAGGAGACTCGAACCCTAGCCAGCACAGAAGCCTTCCAGCAACTGGCATAACAGGTACGCCTTAACCCTCTGCACCACCGCTCAGACCCTTAAAAGAGATGGTAATTTCGGAGTATTTAAATCCCCCAAAGATCAACACCTCCCAAGAGCACCAGAGCAAGTGAGGGGTCATTTAGACGTTAATTTCATCAAGTCCCTGTTAATATGGGAAGACACAGTGTCTCTGCTTAAGGCACAACTCTCCTAAACACGAGAGTTAAGTATACAACTTTAGAACACTTTCCCACCAGGAGACTCGAACCCTAGCCAGCACAGAAGCCTTCCAGCAACTGGCATAACAGGTACGCCTTAACCCTCTGCACCACCGCTCAGACCCTTAAAAGAGATGGTAATTTCGGAGTATTTAAATCCCCCAAAGATCAACACCTCCCAAGAGCACCAGAGCAAGTGAGGGGGTCATTTAGACGTTAATTTCATCAAGTCCCTGTTAATATGGGAAGACACAGTGTCTCTGCTTAAGGCACAACTCTCCTAAACACGAGAGTTAAGTATACAACTTTAGAACACTTTCCCACCAGGAGACTCGAAATTACCATCTCTTTTAAGGGTCTGAGCGGTGGTGCAGAGGGTTAAGGCGTACCTGTTATGCCAGTTGCTGGAAGGCTTCTGTGCTGGCTAGGGTTCGAGTCTCCTGGTGGGAAAGTGTTCTAAAGTTGTATACTTAACTCTCGTGTTTAGGAGAGTTGTGCCTTAAGCAGAGACACTGTGTCTTCCCATATTAACAGGGACTTGATGAAATTAACGTCTAAATGACCCCTCACTTGCTCTGGTGCTCTTGGGAGGTGTTGATCTTTGGGGGATTTAAATACTCCGAAATTACCATCTCTTTTAAGGGTCTGAGCGGTGGTGCAGAGGGTTAAGGCGTACCTGTTATGCCAGTTGCTGGAAGGCTTCTGTGCTGGCTAGGGTTCGAGTCTCCTGGTGGGAAAGTGTTCTAAAGTTGTATACTTAACTCTCGTGTTTAGGAGAGTTGTGCCTTAAGCAGAGACACTGTGTCTTCCCATATTAACAGGGACTTGATGAAATTAACGTCTAAATGACCCCTCACTTGCTCTGGTGCTCTTGGGAGGTGTTGATCTTTGGGGGATTTAAATACTCCGAAATTACCATCTCTTTTAAGGGTCTGAGCGGTGGTGCAGAGGGTTAAGGCGTACCTGTTATGCCAGTTGCTGGAAGGCTTCTGTGCTGGCTAGGGTTCGAGTCTCCTGGTGGGAAAGTGTTCTAAAGTTGTATACTTAACTCTCGTGTTTAGGAGAGTTGTGCCTTAAGCAGAGACACTGTGTCTTCCCATATTAACAGGGACTTGATGAAATTAACGTCTAAATGACCCCTCACTTGCTCTGGTGCTCTTGGGAGGTGTTGATCTTTGGGGGATTTAAATACTCCGAAATTACCATCTCTTTTAAGGGTCTGAGCGGTGGTGCAGAGGGTTAAGGCGTACCTGTTATGCCAGTTGCTGGAAGGCTTCTGTGCTGGCTAGGGTTCGAGTCTCCTGGTGGGAAAGTGTTCTAAAGTTGTATACTTAACTCTCGTGTTTAGGAGAGTTGTGCCTTAAGCAGAGACACTGTGTCTTCCCATATTAACAGGGACTTGATGAAATTAACGTCTAAATGACCCCTCACTTGCTCTGGTGCTCTTGGGAGGTGTTGATCTTTGGGGGATTTAAATACTCCGAAATTACCATCTCTTTTAAGGGTCTGAGCGGTGGTGCAGAGGGTTAAGGCGTACCTGTTATGCCAGTTGCTGGAAGGCTTCTGTGCTGGCTAGGGTTCGAGTCTCCTGGTGGGAAAGTGTTCTAAAGTTGTATACTTAACTCTCGTGTTTAGGAGAGTTGTGCCTTAAGCAGAGACACTGTGTCTTCCCATATTAACAGGGACTTGATGAAATTAACGTCTAAATGACCCCTCACTTGCTCTGGTGCTCTTGGGAGGTGTTGATCTTTGGGGGATTTAAATACTCCGAAATTACCATCTCTTTTAAGGGTCTGAGCGGTGGTGCAGAGGGTTAAGGCGTACCTGTTATGCCAGTTGCTGGAAGGCTTCTGTGCTGGCTAGGGTTCGAGTCTCCTGGTGGGAAAGTGTTCTAAAGTTGTATACTTAACTCTCGTGTTTAGGAGAGTTGTGCCTTAAGCAGAGACACTGTGTCTTCCCATATTAACAGGGACTTGATGAAATTAACGTCTAAATGACCCCTCACTTGCTCTGGTGCTCTTGGGAGGTGTTGATCTTTGGGGGATTTAAATACTCCGAAATTACCATCTCTTTTAAGGGTCTGAGCGGTGGTGCAGAGGGTTAAGGCGTACCTGTTATGCCAGTTGCTGGAAGGCTTCTGTGCTGGCTAGGGTTCGAGTCTCCTGGTGGGAAAGTGTTCTAAAGTTGTATACTTAACTCTCGTGTTTAGGAGAGTTGTGCCTTAAGCAGAGACACTGTGTCTTCCCATATTAACAGGGACTTGATGAAATTAACGTCTAAATGACCCCTCACTTGCTCTGGTGCTCTTGGGAGGTGTTGATCTTTGGGGGATTTAAATACTCCGAAATTACCATCTCTTTTAAGGGTCTGAGCGGTGGTGCAGAGGGTTAAGGCGTACCTGTTATGCCAGTTGCTGGAAGGCTTCTGTGCTGGCTAGGGTTCGAGTCTCCTGGTGGGAAAGTGTTCTAAAGTTGTATACTTAACTCTCGTGTTTAGGAGAGTTGTGCCTTAAGCAGAGACACTGTGTCTTCCCATATTAACAGGGACTTGATGAAATTAACGTCTAAATGACCCCTCACTTGCTCTGGTGCTCTTGGGAGGTGTTGATCTTTGGGGGATTTAAATACTCCGAAATTACCATCTCTTTTAAGGGTCTGAGCGGTGGTGCAGAGGGTTAAGGCGTACCTGTTATGCCAGTTGCTGGAAGGCTTCTGTGCTGGCTAGGGTTCGAGTCTCCTGGTGGGAAAGTGTTCTAAAGTTGTATACTTAACTCTCGTGTTTAGGAGAGTTGTGCCTTAAGCAGAGACACTGTGTCTTCCCATATTAACAGGGACTTGATGAAATTAACGTCTAAATGACCCCTCACTTGCTCTGGTGCTCTTGGGAGGTGTTGATCTTTGGGGGATTTAAATACTCCGAAATTACCATCTCTTTTAAGGGTCTGAGCGGTGGTGCAGAGGGTTAAGGCGTACCTGTTATGCCAGTTGCTGGAAGGCTTCTGTGCTGGCTAGGGTTCGAGTCTCCTGGTGGGAAAGTGTTCTAAAGTTGTATACTTAACTCTCGTGTTTAGGAGAGTTGTGCCTTAAGCAGAGACACTGTGTCTTCCCATATTAACAGGGACTTGATGAAATTAACGTCTAAATGACCCCTCACTTGCTCTGGTGCTCTTGGGAGGTGTTGATCTTTGGGGGATTTAAATACTCCGAAATTACCATCTCTTTTAAGGGTCTGAGCGGTGGTGCAGAGGGTTAAGGCGTACCTGTTATGCCAGTTGCTGGAAGGCTTCTGTGCTGGCTAGGGTTCGAGTCTCCTGGTGGGAAAGTGTTCTAAAGTTGTATACTTAACTCTCGTGTTTAGGAGAGTTGTGCCTTAAGCAGAGACACTGTGTCTTCCCATATTAACAGGGACTTGATGAAATTAACGTCTAAATGACCCCTCACTTGCTCTGGTGCTCTTGGGAGGTGTTGATCTTTGGGGGATTTAAATACTCCGAAATTACCATCTCTTTTAAGGGTCTGAGCGGTGGTGCAGAGGGTTAAGGCGTACCTGTTATGCCAGTTGCTGGAAGGCTTCTGTGCTGGCTAGGGTTCGAGTCTCCTGGTGGGAAAGTGTTCTAAAGTTGTATACTTAACTCTCGTGTTTAGGAGAGTTGTGCCTTAAGCAGAGACACTGTGTCTTCCCATATTAACAGGGACTTGATGAAATTAACGTCTAAATGACCCCTCACTTGCTCTGGTGCTCTTGGGAGGTGTTGATCTTTGGGGGATTTAAATACTCCGAAATTACCATCTCTTTTAAGGGTCTGAGCGGTGGTGCAGAGGGTTAAGGCGTACCTGTTATGCCAGTTGCTGGAAGGCTTCTGTGCTGGCTAGGGTTCGAGTCTCCTGGTGGGAAAGTGTTCTAAAGTTGTATACTTAACTCTCGTGTTTAGGAGAGTTGTGCCTTAAGCAGAGACACTGTGTCTTCCCATATTAACAGGGACTTGATGAAATTAACGTCTAAATGACCCCTCACTTGCTCTGGTGCTCTTGGGAGGTGTTGATCTTTGGGGGATTTAAATACTCCGAAATTACCATCTCTTTTAAGGGTCTGAGCGGTGGTGCAGAGGGTTAAGGCGTACCTGTTATGCCAGTTGCTGGAAGGCTTCTGTGCTGGCTAGGGTTCGAGTCTCCTGGTGGGAAAGTGTTCTAAAGTTGTATACTTAACTCTCGTGTTTAGGAGAGTTGTGCCTTAAGCAGAGACACTGTGTCTTCCCATATTAACAGGGACTTGATGAAATTAACGTCTAAATGACCCCTCACTTGCTCTGGTGCTCTTGGGAGGTGTTGATCTTTGGGGGATTTAAATACTCCGAAATTACCATCTCTTTTAAGGGTCTGAGCGGTGGTGCAGAGGGTTAAGGCGTACCTGTTATGCCAGTTGCTGGAAGGCTTCTGTGCTGGCTAGGGTTCGAGTCTCCTGGTGGGAAAGTGTTCTAAAGTTGTATACTTAACTCTCGTGTTTAGGAGAGTTGTGCCATATATATATATATATATATATATATATATATATATATATATATATATATATGTCGTACCTAGTAGCCAGAACGCACTTCTCAGCCTACTATGCAAGGCCCGATTTGCCTAATAAGCCAAGTTTTCATGAATTAATTGTTTTTCGACTACCTAACCTACCTAACCTAACCTAACCTAACTTTTTCGGCTACCTAACCAAACCTAACCTATAAAGATAGGTTAGGTTAGGTTAGGTAGGGTTGGTTAGGTTCGGTCATATATCTATGTTAATTTTAACTCCAATAAAAAAAAATTGACCTCATACATAATGAAATGGGTTGCTTTATCATTTCATAAGAAAAAAATTAGAAAAAATATATTAACTCAGGAAAACTTGGCTTATTAGGCAAATCGGGCCTTGAATAGTAGGCCAAAAAGTGAGTTCTGGCTACTAGGTACGACATATATATATATATATATATATATATATATATACGTCGTACCTAGTAGCCAGAACGCACTTCTCAGCCTACTATGCAAGGCCCGATTTGCCTAATAAGCCAAGTTTTCATGAATTAAGGTTTTTTCGACTACCTAACCTACCTAACCTAACCTAACCTAACTTTTTCGGCTAACTAACCTACCCTAACCTATAAAGATAGGTTAGGTTAGGTTATGTAGGGTTGGTTAGGTTCGGTCATATATCAACGTTAATTTTAACTCCAATAAAAAAACAAAATTGACCTCATACATAATGAAATGGGTAGCTTTATCATTTCATAAGAAAAAAATTAGAGAAAATATATAAATTCAGTAAAACTTGGCTTATTAGGCAAATTGGGTAATGCATAGTTGGCTAAGAAGTGCGTTCTGGCTACTAGGTACGACATATATATATATGTCGTACATATATATATATGTCGTACCTAGTAGCCAGAACGCACTTCTCGGCCTACTATGCAAGGCCCGATTTGCCTAATAAGCCAAGTTTTCCAGAATTAATATATTTTCTCAATTTTTTTTCTGTTGAAATGATAAAGCTACCCATTTCATTATGTATGAGGTCAATTTTTTTTTATTGGAGTTAAAATTAACGTAGATATATGACCGAACCTAACCAACCCTACCTAACCTAACCTAACCTATCTTTATAGCTTAGGTTAGGTTAGGTAGCCGAAAAAGTTAGGTTAGGTTAGGTTAGGTAGGTTAGGTAGACGAAAAACAATTAATTCGTGAAAACTTGGCTTATTAGGCAAATCGGGCCTTGCATAGTAGGCTGAGAAGTGCGTTCTGGCTACTAGGTATGACATATATATATATATATATATATATATATATATATATATGTCGTACCTAATAGCCAGAACGCACTTCTCAGCCTACTATTCAAGGCCCGATTTGCCTAATAAGCCAAGTTTTCATGAATTAATGTTTTTTCGTCTACCTAACCTACCTAACCTAACCTAACCTAGCTTTTTTTGGCTACCTAACCTAACCCTACCTATAAATATAGGTTAGGTTAGGTTCGGTCATATATCTACGTTAATTTTAACTCCAATAAAAAAAAATTGACCTCATACATAGAGAAAAGGGTTGCTTTATCATTTCATAAGAAAAATATTATAGTAAATACATTAATTCAGGAAAACTTGGCTTATTAGGCAAATCGGGCCTTGAATAGTAGGCTGAGAAGTGAGTTCTGGCTACTAGGTACGACATATATATATATATATATATATATATATATATATATATATATATATATATATATATATATATATATATATATTTATATATATATATGTGTGTGTGTGTGTGTGTGTGTGTGTGTGTGTGTGTGTGTGTGTGTGTGTGAGTGTGTGACGGTAACCTACTTTGCCGGTTATTCCCATTGATTTCATTTTGTGTGCTATCACGCCATGGTCACATTTATTGAAAGCCTTTGCGAAGTCCGTGTATATCACATCAACACTCTGTTTTTCTTCTAATGCCTCAGTGACTTTGTCGTAGTGCTCAAGTAGCTGTGAGAGGCACGATCTTCCCGCTCGAAATCCATGTTGGCCTGGGTTGTGAAGGTCATTGGTCTCCATGAAATTGGTGACCTGACTCCTAATCACTCTCTCAAATACTTTTATGATGTGCGATGTTAGTGCAACTGGTCTATAATTCTTTGCCAATGCTTTGCTCCCTCCCTTGTGTAGAGGGGCTATGTCTGCTACTTTAAGTGCATCTGGTATCTCCCCCGTGTCCAAGCTCTTCCTCCACACTATACTGAGTGCCTGTGCTACCGGCACTTTGCATTTCTTTATAAATATTGAATTCCATGAGTCTGGACCTGGGGCCGAGTGCATGGGCATGTTTTCAATTTCTCTTTCAAAATTTAGTGCACTCGTGTTGATATCAGTTATATTTACAGGGGTTTGAATATCCCGCATAAAGAAATTGTATGGATCTTCCACTTTCATGTTGTTTATTGGAGTGCTAAACATGTCCTCATACTGCTTTTTTAGGATTTCACTAATTTCTTTGTCATCCTCCGTGTATGAACCTTCCCTTGTACGAATAGGTCCAATACTGGCAGTGATTTTTGCTTTTGATTTCGCATATGAGAAGAAATATTTTGGATTTTTCTTTATTTCCTGAATTGCTTTCTGTTCTAACTGCCTTTCTTCAGTTTCATATGAGTGTTTCAATTTCCGCTCGATTTCTTCAATCTCCCTATTTAAATTATTCCTTCTTTGACGGGAAATTCGTGTCTACATAAGCAGTTCCGTTATTTTTTTCCTGCGTTTATAGTGTCGTCTGCGTTCTCTTTCTACGTTAGATCTCTTTCTGGCTTTCCTCAAAGGAACATGTTTCAGACAGACTTGATACGCTTCCGAAGTCAGTTTTTCTATTCCTTCTGTAGGACTTGTATTACTTAGAACAGTTTCCCATGGAATGTTTGTAAGTTCCCTGTTTATTATCTCCCACTCTATCCTTTTATTATTAAAATTGAATTTACTGAATTTACTTCTCGCTTTATCAACGTTTTAGGTCTATTCTGAGTATTGATGGTCGTTTGCACTTCAATGAGCTTGTGATCTGAGTATGTGGTATCTGATATCGTAATGTCTCTGATAATGTCTTCATTGTTCGTAAAGACCAGATCTAGAATATTTTCATTTCTCGTTGGCTCCGATATTTGCTGATTGAGTGAAAATTTGTCACAGAATCTAAGGAGTTCTCTAATCTGTGGTTGGTTAGGTCCCGATAGATTTCCTGGTATAATATTATTGTTTGCTATTTTCCACCTGAGACTAGGCAAGTTGAAGTCACCTAGGAAGATAATATCAGGTATCGGGTTCTCCAAATTATCAAGGCTATTCTCTATTTTGTTTATCTGTTCTGTGAATTCCTCAGCCGTTGCATCTGGCGGTTTGTATATTAGAATAATCACTAAATTTATTTTCTCTATTTTTAATCCCAGTACCTCTACCACCTCATTTGTATTGTTTAGGAGTTCCGAGCATACAAGGTCTTCCTTAGTATACAGACCCACTCCTCCATGTGACCTAATTTTCCTATCACACCTGTATAGGTTATATCCTGGAATCCAGATCTCACTGTCCAACAATTCCCCTGCATGGGTTTCTGTGAAAGCTCCAAATACTGCATTTGACTCCGTGAGGAGGCCATTTATGAACTGTACTTTGTTGTTTGTTCTTGTTTTCAGTCCTTGTATTTTGGCAAAGATGAATGAGGTTACTCTATTAGTGATAGTTTGAATGGGAGACTTTTTCGGCAAGCCCATTATTCGTGGACATAATGAGTTTGTTCTGACCAGTACTGATTGTTGTAGGGCAGTTGTCTGTCGTAGTTGTAGTTCCCTTTCGGTGGGTAATTGTATCTGTAATTCTGGAATGCAAGTGGATCTGGCATCCAGTTCCATACACTCTCCATGCTCCTCCTTTTGAATTCTCTGTCGGTCTGGTATAAAAAATTTATAGAGTTTCCTCCAAATTCATTATCCTGCTTGTCACTCTTTATGTAGCGTTCCGCCCGCCTCTCAACTGTCAATCAACTGTTTACTAACTACTTGTTTTTATTTTTTCCCCACACCACACACACACACACACCCAAGGAAGCAGCCCGTGACAGCTGACTAACTCCCAGGTACCTATTTACTGCTAGGTAACAGGGGCATTCAGGGTGAAAGAAACTTTGCCCATTTGTTTCTGCCTCGTGCGGGAATCGAACCCGCGCCACAGAATTACGAGTTCTGCGCGCTATCCACCAGGCTACGAGGCCCCCATGTGTGTGTGTGTGTGTGTGTGTGTGTGTGTGTGTGTGTGTGTGTGTGTGTGTGTGTGTGTGTGTGTGTGTGTGTGTGTGTGTGTGTGTGTGTGTGTGTGTGTGCTGCCACATGAGGCCCAATAGACCTTTTGCTGTTTCCTTAATTCTTACTCTATTTCAAAACCCAATTTAGATACCCTGAATGTAATTTTAAGTAATCTTTTTTTTGGTCGATAGTTCAATGTTTTCAGAAATTTTCAATATTTTTTAATGCGGGATGAACTTGTAGCTGTATTAGCGTGGTTAAAGGGAGTATTTAGGAGTTGTAAAGACGAGCGTTTGAGTCATTAAATGGTAGAAGACAAGTTAAACATAATACCAGGGTCGTGGAGAGTTGCTAATTTGGTTCCTATAGATCACTTGTGCAGGACAATCTTCTAATTAGCTTATCGTCTATTGTGGTAAAATTGCTTTACTCCATAATCAACGTCATTTGTCTACATACTGAAAATCATAGATTAGCAAATAATTCACAACATGGTGATACTAAGGGACACTCAAGATTTACAAATTTGCTTTAATTCAGGTGAAGGTTATTTGATGCAGCTGACAGTGGGAAGGACTTTTACATTGTTTTTTGACTCAGACTTTTGATACGATGAAACATGAAATATTGAAGAGAAAGAGAGATACTCTGGTGACCAAACCACACACCAGAAGATGAAGAGACGACGACGTTTCGGTCCGTCCTGGACCATTATCAAGTCGTATGTCTTGATAATGGTCCAGGACGGACCGAAACGTTGTTTCTTCATCATCTGGTGTGGGGTTTAGTCATCATATCCTCAGCCACACAATGGTGACTCAGCGTCTGCATAGATGCTATGGATATTGGGACATGGTTAGGTTTAAAGAAACTAACAGTTAGCATGAATGAAGTTAAGTTATTCATATAGAAAACTGTTCCAAATAGTGTCCCAAAGCTCTTTCCAGGGATCACTGTTTTGCATCATATATATAAACGATTTTGATTGAGGATTGAGCAGCAATATCTGCAGGTAATGCAAAAAATTATGCGAGAACAAATCCAGAACTTGCATAAGACTTCAAGAAGATCTAACTCTAGACCCGATACATAATAAGCCTCGGCTCATCATGAATAGGGTACGTGGCCATGGCCGAGGGGACCCATACATGATGAGCTTTGGCCGAGGGCCCTCAAGTTAATTTTTGTATTATTCGCACTAAACATGTAATATTTATCTGCTCTTTTGTGTAGTAATTTGTAACAAGTCCATTTTCCATTTCAATGCTTTTTTATTGTTTTATAAACAAAACAAAGTGAACTTTGTATAAATATTTTCACAAACGCATTACTCCTGTTCCGGGACCCGAGAGTGGGAACCCCTGTACTATGTTACTGAGCCAATTGGCTTGCATGTAAAATCAAACATCTAGAACATTACTGAAATAATAATTCTAAGATTATATATAATTACAGTTGTTATATATAGATATAAATTATAGGGTTGCGACAGTTATCACTATCACTACTACTAGCAATAAACACCGTACATAATAACGACATATGAACCACTTCTGTCACCTACGGTAGAAAAGTCAAAGGTAGCAATCGTGAAATAATTGCAGTAATACTGAAGAAGTCTTAGATTTATGAGCTTAACATTCTGCATTATTTTTAACCTTAAGACTGTTTAAGTCTGCACTCTATCCAGGAAGTTAGAATTGTACAGTGCAAACTCCAAAAAACATATCCTGTGTTATACATTGAGGACGTACAACTTTAAATATGAGGTTATATTATATAAAATTGTGTAATCACTGAACATTCTGTATTCATTCATGACAGACATATTGGTGATACCTTCATAAGTCTTGTGAATTTCTAAAAAAGTAATTATCAAAACTAAGCACCAAGCCTGGAAAGTTAGTGAACTTCTAAGTGGCAGATTTGTAAGTAACTAGTGGAAGTCCTTTGTATTGAGACGTATTGGCCAAGAAGAGGTTTTGGGGACTTGAGGATCACTCTCTGACTAGGCGTTCCTGTGCCTGGAAATGTCCCCAGCAGCTTGTACGATAAAAAGTTCCCAGTTTGCTGCGGTGAGACTCCAACCCTCACTTCAAAATCCTTAAAGTATGATGCAGCCCCAGTATTAGGCTGTGCGATCAACAGGACCTCACTCACATTCACAGGACGTCCCAAATCCATCAGGAACCACGGTGAGTTTAAATAATCTAAAAGACTGCAGCTGTCTACATCCCAGTCATAGATTCCGTCAACAAGATGTTTCAGGATTCTAGTTTTGTCATATAATCTTGTCGAGGTGATGGCTGCACCGAAGGCATACTCAGGGAGGCTGGAGTGGTTGGTGTAGCAGGTGAGAGTGTTGGTCGTGGCGTTTGTTTGGTAGGAGCCGGAGACGACGAGGTTGGTGAGCTGGCACCCGAGGGTTCTGTCGTGGCACCACGCCTCGCACCACCCCAGGGAGGCGCATCTCATGCCACACTTCAGTGTGTCTAACGACTGGTTGGTCTGCTGAACCGTAGAGGTGATCCTCGACGACTCGATGGTGACGAGGCGCCACAGCTGAGTGCTCAGCGCTAAAGCTTGCTGAACTACAACCAAAAACCACCACAGAAACACAGGCTTCATTTTAAGAACAACTCGATGCACTTTCCGTCAAGATGTGTTCTGAAGAACAAGCCAACGGAAGAACAGCTCACAGAAATAAACCAACGTCGACAGCGTCAATGACCCAGACAATTCCACGTCAGACAATAATAATGTAGATCACATTAGGCCATCAGAGGCGTTCAGCAAACTGTCAGCAGTGGAAATGACATTGACGGTCAGCAGGACTCTCAGCTGAGGAAGTGTGAGATCCACTGGTCCTGTGTGTGTTGGCAGGGGAGGACAGGCCCTCACAACCTGCAGCTCGTGTAGGCAGCGGGGAACTGGCAAAATACAAGCTGGATCGAGCAGACCTCCACGATGTGACCATCAACACCTCAATCGATATTGCAGATATACATCTGATACTGTTTGCATTTATTATGAATTACAATTTCTTATGTGAATAAGCCATTCTGACAAGACTAGATTTGGTTCCTTTTGGAGAAAGTTGTGGAGGGGGACTGGACTGTGTGTGGAGTGGCATGAGAGGACTGGCCTGGTATGTGGAGTAAAAGGAAGGGCTGGACTGGTGTGTGGAATGGCATGAGGGGACTGGACTGGTACTTGTAGTGGCATGAGGGGACTGGACTGGTACTTGTAGTGGCATGAGGGGGACGGGACTGGTGTGAGGAATGGCATGAGAGACCTGGACTGGTGTGCAGAGTAGTATGAGGAGACTGGACTGGTGTGCGGAGTGCCATGAGGTACTAGACTGGTGTGTGGTGTGGCATGAGCGACTGGACTGGTATGTGGAGTGGCATGAAAAAACTGGAATGGTGTGTGGAACGGTATGAGAGGCTGGACTGGTGTGTGGAGTGGTATGAGTAGACTGGACTGATGTGTGGAGTGGCATGAGGGACTGGACTGGTGAGTGGAGTGGCAAGAGGGACTGGACTGGTGTGTGGAGTGGCATGAAGGACTGGACTGATGTGTGGAGTGCCATTAGGATGACTATTGTGTAGAGTTGCAGCTGGTGTTTACAGTGGCATGTGGGACTGGACTGGTGTGTGGAGTGGCATGAGGAGACTGATCTTTTGAGTGGTGAGGCATGAGTGTACTGGACTTATGTGTGGAGTAGCATGAAGGACTGGATTGGTGCATGAAGTGGTATGAGGGGACAGTACTGGCGTGTGTAGTGTCTCATGAAGTGAATGAACTGGTGTGTGGAGTGCCATTAGGGGACTGGATTAGTGTTTGGAATGGCATGAGGGAATGGACTGGTGTGTGGAGTGCCATTAAGGCACTAAGTGCTACTGTGCTCACCTAATTGTGTTTGCGGGGGATGAGCTCTGGCTCTTTGGTCCTGCCTCCTAACTGTCGATCATCTGATGTACAGATTCCTGAGCCTACTGGGCTCTATCATATCTACATTTGAAACTGTGTATGGAGTCAGCCTCCACCACATCACTGCCTAATGCATTCCATCTGTTAACTACTCTGACACTGAAAAAGTTCTTTCTAACGTCCCTGGGGCTCATTTGGGTACTCAGTTTCCACCTGTGTCCCCTTGATCGAGTACAACCCGTGTTAAACAGTTTATCTTTATCTACCCTGTCAATTCCTCTGAAAATTTTGTAGGTATTGATCATGTCTCCCCTTACTCTTCTGTCTTCAAGTGTCTTGAGGTGCATTTATCGCAGCCTTTCTTCGTATCTCATGCCTCTTAGTTCTGAGACTAGCCTAGTGGCATATCTTTGAACTTTTTCCTGCTTCGTCTTGTGCTTGACAAGGTACGGGCTCCATGCTGGGGCCGCATAGTCCAGGATTGGTCTTACATATGTGGTATACAAGGTTCTGAATGATTCCTTACACAGGTTCCTGAAGGCAGTTCTGATGTTAGCCAGCCTCGCATACGCCGCAGATGTTATTTTTTTTAAGTGGGCTTCAGGAGACAGGGTTGGTGTGATATCAACTCCTAGATCTTTCTCTCTGTCAGTTTCATGAAGGTCTTCATCTCCCATTCTGTATCCTGTGTCTGGCTTCCTGTTTCCACTTCCTACTTTCATTATCTTACATTTACTCGGGTTGAACTTTAGTAGCCATTTGTTGAACCATTCATGCTGTGTGTCTAGGTCATCTTGTAGTCTCATACTGTCTTGCTCCGTCTTAATCATCCTCATAATTTTTTCATCATCAGCAGCAAACAATGAGAGGAATGATTCTATAACATCTGGAAGATCATTTACATATAACAGAAACAGTATGGGTCCAAGGACTGAACCCTGCGTGACCCCACTGGTGACGTCTCGCCAATCTAAGACCTCATCCCGCACAGTGACATCCCGCACATAAAACAGTAGGGTAAAACTAACCTGTCTCACGACGGTCTAACCCCAGCTCACGTTCCCTATTGGTGGGTGAACAATCCAACGCTTGGTGAATTCTGCTTCACAATGATAGGAAGAGCCGACATCGAAGGATCAAAAAGCGTTTGGTGTTTGGAGTGGCATAAGTGTCATGGACTGGTGAGTGGAGTGGCATGAAAAACTGTACTGGTATGTAGAGTGGCATGAGGGACAGCACTGGTGTGTGGAGAGGCATGAGGGACAGCACTGGTGTGTGGAGAGGCATGAGGGACAGCACTGGTGTGTAGAGTGGCATGAGCGACAGCACTGGTGTGTGGAGAGGCATGAGGGACAGCACTGGTGTGTGGAGAGGCATGAGGGACAGCACTGGTGTGTGGAGAGGCATGAGGGACAGCACTGGTGTGTAGAGTGGCATGAGGGACAGCACTGGTGTGTAGAGTGGCATGAGGGACAGCACTGGTGTGTGGAGAGGCATGAGGGACAGCACTGGTGTGTGGAGAGGCATGAGGGACAGCACTGGTGTGTGGAGTGGCATGAGGGACAGCACTGGTGTGTGGAGAGGCATGAGGGACAGCACTGGTGTGTAGAGTGGCATGAGGGACAGCACTGGTGTGTGGAGTGGCATGAGGGACAGCACTGGTGTGTGGAGTGGCATGAGGGACAGCACTGGTGTGTAGAGTGGCATGAGGGACAGCACTGGTGTGTAGAGTGGCATGAGGGACAGCACTGGTGTGTGGAGAGGCATGAGGGACAGCACTGGTGTGTAGAGTGGCATGAGGGACAGCACTGGTGTGTGGAGAGGCATGAGGGACAGCACTGGTGTGTAGAGTGGCATGAGGGACAGCACTGGTGTGTGGAGAGGCATGAGGGACAGCACTGGTGTGTAGAGTGGCATGAGGGACAGCACTGGTGTGTAGAGTGGCATGAGGGACAGCACTGGTGTGTGGAGAGGCATGAGGGACTGGACTGGTGTGTGGAATTGCATGAGGGCCTGGACTGGTGTTTGGAGTGGTATGAGGGGGTTGGACTGATGTGTGGAGTCCATGAGAGAACTGGACTGGTTAGTGGAGTGGCATGAGGGACTGGACTGGTGTGTGGAGTGGCATGAGGGACTGGACTGGTGTGTGGAGTGGCATGAGGGACTAGACTGGTGACATACTATTTGCTTAATCTTTTAACAATATTAGAGAAACAGGACAGCAGTTAACTGGTGATATGTGAAATGGATTTAATGTTAATATATACGTTTCCAGGTTACATTACAGTAGAGACTTGTTATACATGAGAAAATATTGAGGTAATACATTGGACTCGAACTGCCGTATGTGGGCTTTCAAAATACACACACTATGATGTGTATGGGGAAGTTACATGCATCTCGTGACGGTTTTTTTTTATTGTGAAGTGAGGCGTTATGTACTCCAATACAGTCACCAGAGAAAGTTGTAGTAATCGTGAGTCAGAGATGTTCAATAATAGTTCTCGTTGTTTTCTTACTGTTATAATGTTTACTGGACATTTGGGGTTTGTTATTGTTTAATAAGGAAAGGAACAAATAGTTATTAATAGCAGGATAGTTTTTTTTAAGGGGGTAGGGGGGAGATGACTTAAGGTCTTTGGATCTCCTGTGGGATATTAAGGCCAGCACAATACCTTACTGACCAACCAGCAAGTATACTTTAGTCCTGAACATAGTCTAAGACTAAGGTGAACTCTCTGTGTACACACCTCGAGAAATAGGGCAAATCTCTCCTGTATATAATTTTTGCTTGTATGTAGCCATATCATGTCCACGGCTCCTATCACTTCTCCCGACATTATCATAAAGATATTTCTCTACAAATGTTGTCATATAATTTGCTCCTAATCACATCCTTAGTTTATCTTTGTTAACCGAGGCTAAGTCTAGGACACACCTTCCCGTGAGTTTAGTAACATAATTGCTTAGCTTTTAATAGCCGTTTGCTAACAATTGCTGCCCAAGTAAGGGTGCCTGTAACTTCAAGTTGGCATTAACCTTTGACCAGATCTTTTCCACATGTTTCCATATATAACCTAATTGTGCATTACGTTTTGTTTTAATTCAGTAATCTCATATCGTATCTGATCTGCTTACAAGGCAGTATATGACACACTTTTCGTGGTAATTTTCTAATTGAACGTCAATATACGAGAATCAAAGTTTTACATGTTGCATACTTAAAGAAAATTAAAGATTTTCATATATTTTATTATATGATAAATGTGAATTTAGGAATGTGATAATAAGATTGCAATATAAACTCGATAATAAAACTTATTTATTGCAGCAAGCGGAGGGAGGGGGGGGGGGGGTGGTGCCTTAGAGTGGTGCTGGCATCGATGTTGAAATTTTGCATCATTATTAACTCAACATGTTGAACTCTGCCGATATTTTAACACACGAAACAGATATTTACCTTGCAAGTGTCCTCATTCTTGGCTTACTACATGTTGTTGAAGAGATTTTGGGTGTTTCTTTCAGAGTTCACTCAAAAATTTTGGTCTTCAATGTATCATATGATTTTAAAAGAGGCATGATAGAGAATTCCATGTTTATTTCCAACTTGCTTGTCAGTTTTTGAATTGTTTATTTGAGACTATCACATACGTTGCTTATTATGCTGTTGTTTTGTTATGTACTGTCAACGTGTGCCGGTGCTTATATTATTCCCGTCCCAAGTGTTACCATCTGATTCAACTGAACTCTGTTGTTTTTCTTATCAGCTTAACCTTTGAATAACTTCATACATTTCACCCTTACTTGTCTTTATTTTTGTCAAATTTTAACATTCTTGGTCATCATTTATTTTGGGACATTATTGTTTTCCTCTTTTTATACTTATTTTTTTTTATTGAATAAGTGCTTCAGTGCACTTATTAAAAAAATTAATCTACAATTAAATCAATTTTTCCTGGAGGAGAAATGTCAATTGAGACCTAGTGACTCCACTAGATCTTAACTATGCAATAAAAATATAAATGTTAATGTCTATGTTTTCACCATGCTGTTATATTTATTATATTTATTACTCACATAGTGCAACATTCAATTAGTATTAATTTTGTCACAGTAATCTCTCTAGGAAGAGATTCGGCTTACTCCATTATCACCTATTCTCATATCACGTCTACCTATTCAAGACCTGCAGCTCCAAGAACAACAACAACAACTCACAAACGTCTAGACAGTGGACTACCTCCCCCCTACACCACGGCCCGTCACCCTCATCGCACCTGGTGGCTGGGAGCTCACGTCACCGGCCAGGAAACTAGCCCAGTGGTAGTTTGTGTGAGGCGGTCGAGAATTATCGAACACCAGAGCCACCTACCTTGGTCCAGCTCCCATATAAATAGAAGCCAGCCACCACCACGATTCAGATTACTCCTAAGTGCTCTACTGACTAGGTCTATTGACATACCTCAGTGTGGCAACAGATTTATGCAGTCTGGCTCACAGTATTCCTGCACCATTTTAGTATTTGCACATTAACATAATGTAAATTTGATTGTTTGTTTGTCTTATTTGATTTGCACTCTTTGTATCAAGCCAAGCTTGGATATCATTTTTGTTTTGTTTTGTAATTTGTTTAACGTCGTTTTTATTAAGTAAAATATTTTTAAATGTTTTTCACTCTGTCTTATCCTACAGTTACCTCACAGTGAAGACAAATAGCGGTCGTTCCTTTTTTTGTTTGTTTTTTAATTTTATATGACTGGCATTCCATCTGCCCTAGAGAGGCTGCACTAACATCCATTTTTCTCATCACATAAATTGGGGCCTGTCCGGGGTTCCTCACTCAGGTAATGCTTCTAGACTCTTCACTTAAAATTGTGGTAACTGTACTTGACTTTATTACAAGTTTAACTTTTCAGAACTCTTATTTTTGAATAATTTTATTGGTGTTTCATACTGTGCTTTCCAGATGTAGCATTATATGATTGTTGGATGACTTTGGATTATGTGGTGTCTTGTGGCTACAGTCATACTCGTGATTGGTTGTTCCATAATCTTTGCTATAACTTGTGATTTCCACAGATTATTCTCGTCCCTACAGGAGACTTCTCATTTAGGCAGATCACCCCAGTTTGGTCCCCTGGTATTTTGGTCTGTCTCCGGGTCAAGTATGCCCACGTCTTTGCAACCCAAACGTAGGAGCATATAGAGTGGCCAAAGAGCCTCTCACATGGACTATGCTGTGAGGTTGGGACCCCTTACAAGCAGTTCTCGTCATTAATTGACACTTCCCACCTCTACTCGTCGGTCAGAGGTATGCTGCTTACACAGGTAGGGAGTTAACATTCTTTTCCAGAGCACAAAGATTGTTAATTCTGTAAGTACTATCTAGTTTACTAGGAAACCTCTTACATTTATTCTCATCATTTAGAGACAAGGTAAGAAATCCCTAAATTTTTTGCACTACCTTCCAGACAATTGTCTAACAATTAAAGTAGGATCCCTCTTGCCCTTATTCTCGTCATATAGAGTACCGGGTCCAAGATTCCCTACGTCCTTGAAACACTTAGTTTCATTTTTTATCTTGACCACTTATTAAAGTTCATTGTTGTAACCTTGACTTTAAGTTTAAACAGGATAACTTGTGATAGATAGTTTACCGCTGCAACGTCATCCTGTCACTCTGACATTTCATATTTTGATACATCCTCTTGGGTATTCTCTTGCATATATTTGCTATCATTCACCATGTTTCGTCTTTCCACATTCAGACAGAATCCAAATGATGAAGTGAGCACACTACATCGTGCCACCAAGGCGGAGATACTGACTCTAGTAAATGAGTACAACCTTACGGCCCCACATGGAGCCACTAAAACTGATTTACACAACCTCATATTAGATCATCTATTATATAATGATGTTATTATATCTGAATCTCATGAATATTACTTAAGTGCAGACAAGAACGCCTTGGCAGCCATGAAATTGAAGCTAAAGCACGCTAACGCCGAACGCGAACGTATGAAGGAAGTACTTCAACTGAAGGAACGTGAAGCCGCTCTTCAGAGAGAAGCTCTTCACCTCCAGAAAGAACAAGCAGCCCTAGAACGTGAACGTGAGAAGGAAGCTCTCCAGAGGAAAGAACGAGAAGCTGCCCTTCAATGTGAGCGTGAGAAATTCAAATTAAAGAACGTGAAGCTGCCCTTCTACGTGAGCGGGAACAGGAAATGCTCGAAGTAAGAGAACGTGAACTGGAGATTCAACGTGACCACGATAAGAAACAAGTCGCAATGGTTCTAGACCACCGTAAAAGATAGCTTGACTTAGAAACTATACACCACACTCGGTGCCAGCAAGCAGAAGCTGCTCTTCCGGTACGTTTTAACATTTCACATACAATTAAGTTGATGCTTTCTTTTGTTGAGGCAGAAGTAGATGTATTTTTTACTTCATATGAGGCTCTAGCTACCCAACTTAGCTGGCCTTAGGATCAGTGGTCTGTGCTTCTCGGATCTCATTTAACAGGTAGAGCTGCCGTGACTCTCAGTACTATGGCTTCTGAAACCAACTAAAAGATACTGAAACAGGCAGTGCTCGATGCCTACCTCATCTCCATCGAGACCTACAGAAGTAAGTTCAGTGATTACCTTAAAGTAAGTGCTACCACTTATCTAGAGTTTGCAAATAACAAAAAGATATATTTTATGAAGTGGCTGGAAGCCGCACAAGTCTCCATCTTTACAGATCTCGTCAACATCATCCTGGTGAAAGAATTCCTAAGGCATGTACCTAATCCCATACGTCTCTACCTAGCCGACAAGGAAGAAACCGACCTTACTAGATGTGCTCAGTTGGCTGACTCCTACAGTCTTATTCACAGAGTACCATCTGAGGCACCTTCTAGTAAGTCAACCTGGTTTAGTCCTGAAAAAGTGAGTACCCATAATGAGAACTCCTCGTTGTATTGCAATTATTGCAAAGACTATGGGCATACCATAGAAAAGTGTACCAATCCTCACTGTAAGGTCAGCTGTGAGACTAAGCCCAAATCACCTCCTCCTAAAATTCATAAGATTCCTAAGCCTGTGATGAATATTTGTGTTTCATCCACTGATCTTTCTCTCTTCAACAGACACCTGTATCTCGGAACTGTCTCTGCCAACAGTGGAGATTCGAAGGAGAGGTTCAAAGTGAAGATGTTGAGGGACACACCTGCTCTACAATCAATTTTTCTGAAGGCAGCTGTATCCAACGTCACCTACGCCGGAGAAACTGTCCTCATCACGGACCTAACTGCCACTACTCCTTATCCATTTGCCAGAGTCCGCCTGGATTTTCCATTTATACAAGGTGAAGTCCAAGTCGCCATCCAGGAAAAGCCTTTTCCCATGTCTGGAGTTCAACTTCTCCTGGCCAACGACTTGGCAGGTCAACAACCTGCGAATCTAATCATCACAGAAAACCCCCAGGTATGTGATTCAGCAGTGGAAAATCCTATCTTGCAGTTTGTTAAGAAAGAGGTCCCAGCAACAAATGATTCAGATGACGTCTCCCCTCCTGTCTTGGTGACGACGCATGCACAAGCCGCACTCCCGCAACCAGCTGCTCCATCTGCTTCAGCTGTCGCTCAAGATTCTCAGAGCCTCCCATCGAATCTTACTGTACTGGAGTTCTGTAAGTTGCAGAGAGAATATCCCTCCTTAACATCCTTATTCTTTCAGGCTGAGACACAATCAGAGAGTATCCCTGGGTTCTTTGTAGAGAACCAAATACTCTACCGTATATATAGACCCAATAGCAGTTCCCGTAAAGAACATTATGGCTGCTATAGTTGTAAAACAGCTTCTGAAGATCTTCGCCCAGTATGGATTTCTGAAGGAGATACAGAGTGATTGCAGTACCAACTTCACCAGTGATCTCGTCAAGAAGGCACTGGAGGAATTCCACATAACTTAGGTACTGTCTAGCCCCTGTCATCCTGCTTCACAGGGTTCTCTGGAACTTAGTCATCAGACTGTAAAGTCTTTCCTAAAGAAATTTTGCATTGAGACAGAAGGACTGGGATAAACAACTTGACCTTATTATGTCTATTTTCAGAAGTCTTCCAAATGAGCCCCTTGGAGTATCTCCTTATGAGATGCTCTACGGCCGTAAGTGCCGTAACCCTCCCCCCCCCCCTGCCTCCTGAAAGCTTTTAAAGATTCGCTACGCTCCAACTCCTTCAGTGATTCTTTTCATGTGCCCAGTTTCTTCAAAATTTGAGGCACATTCTCAAAAGAGTACATAAATTCACGAGTAGCAATTTATCACAGTCTCAAACTAATATGAAAATTCATTTTGACAAGCAAAGTATGATTAGAAAATTTAATGTGGGAGACTTCGTCCTAGCATATTTTCCTATCCCAGGTTCTCCATTCCAAAGCAAGTTCACAGGTCCCTATCGCATCAAGGAATGCAGAAAAAACTACAACTAAGTTCTAGAGACTCCAGATAGGCGACGGAAGGCCCAGCTGTGCCTCATCAACCTCTTGAAGCAGTATAAAGGTACACCTCCCACTGTGTTCATGTCCCTCTCCACCTTCAAGGATCCCTACCTTCACAGTGAGACCTTCCTTGCTTTTTCCCCCGAACGCACTGACTCTGAGTCATCAAACTCGGAAATCCTAAAAGATCTTCCACACTATTTTTAGGACCCACACAGTGCTCCTCTCATCCGTCTTCAACCAACACCTTGAGTTGTTCAACGATGATCCCCAGGAGTGTACGATAGTTCAGCACGAAATCAAGCTATTTCCTGGTACGATGCCGATCCGCCAACCCTTTTATCGCATCACCCAACAGAAGAAGGAAGCTATGCTTGCTGAGGTACAGTACATCCTTGATCATGGACTAGCCGCACCTTGTGAGTCCCAGTGGGCCTCACCCTGCATCTTGGTGCCAAAACCTCACGGTAAGGTGCGACTCTGTACTGACTTTCGCAAACTAAATGCTGTCACCGTCAAGGACTCCTACCCTTTGCCACGAATCGGCGATATCCTTGACGTTATCGGTAATGCAACTTATCTTTCACAGATTGACTTGTTGAAGGGCTACTACCAAATTAGCCTGACGGAGACGGCTAAGGAGATATCTGCCTTCACCACTCCCTTTGGCCTGTTTAGGTATGAATGGCTTCCCTTTGGACTGTGTAATGCCCCGACTACCTTTCAGAGAGCTGTCAACATAGTCATCCAGGTTCTTGACAACACCTATGCCTACTTGGATGACATCGTTATGGCAACCACCACCTGGGACGAACATCTGCTCCAGCTACAGCGGTTGTTCCCAAAGCTCCTGAAAACGGGCCTTGCCATTAACTTGGGCAAGTCTACCGCCTCCAAAGGTAAAGTACGCTACCTTGGTCATGTGATAGGCAGTGGGAGCCTAGCCCCCTTAAAAGTTCATCAATATGCCATTCAGCATTACCCACGACCTACCACCATGAAGCAGCTCATGCGCGTCCTAGGTCTAGCGTCGTATTATCGTAGATTCGTGAGAAACTTCAGTACAGTAGCGACACCACTCATTAACTTGACCAGTCCTAAGCAGCGATATCATTGGACAACTTCACAGTCGGTTGCTTTTGAACAACTAAAGTCTCTATTGTGCACTAATCCCTTTCTCGCCTCGCCAGATGTTACGAGGCCGTTCGTCCTCAATGTCGACGCCAGCAGCACCGGCATTGGAGGTATAATTATGCAACAGAGTAGCGAAGTGATCCTTCCTGTCAGCTACTACAGCTACAAGCTGAAACCTCACCAAATGAATTATAGCACCATTGAAAAGGAGTTGCTGGCAATCATCCTCAACATACAACACTACGAACCTTATTTACAAGGTTACCGGTTCCTCACCATCTATTCGGACCACAATCCTCTCTGGTTTCTGCAGCAGGCCCAGTTCTCCAACCAACGTCTGCTACGCTGGGCACTGTCTCTGCAGAACTTCAACATTACCATTTACTTTATCAAAGGCTCGGACAACTTCGTCGCCGACGCACTTTCCCGAGTCCACGAGGTAGAACATTCCACTTCTACTATTCTACACGTTGCTGCAGTCAAATAAGCAATAGGAGCAGGCTTCGGGGGGAGAGCTGTCACGGTAATCTCGCTGGAAAGGAGATTATGCCTGCTCCCTCATCACCTAATTCTACTACATCACGTCTACATACTCACGAACGTACAGCAGCAACAATGTCAACAACTACTTCTCAGACGTCTAAACAGAGTACACCAGTCTACTTTCCCCATTGCCCGTCAGACCCTCACACCTGGCGACGGCTCCAGGATCATGCCAATGCCTGAAACAAGCTTATGGTAGTTCAAGTGAGCCGGTTCACAGTTATCTACGACATCAGCGCCACCAGGACGACCGTCGTTCCATATATATAGAGGCTACCCGGCCTTACCCACCAGAATACTTCTGCGTGTTCTACTGCAAAGATCTGTTGACATACCTCAGTGTGGTAGCAGGTTTATGCAGACTTGCTCACAGTATTCCAGCACCATTTTATTGTTTGCACTTTAACGTACTGTAAATTGGATTGTCTTTTTGTATTGTTCATTTTGCATACTTAATGTAAAGCCAAGACTGGATACTATTTTTATTGTCATGTTGATTGTATAAAATCATTTTTATTAAGTATATAAATTTTTGTTCTCTCTATGCTTTACCTTACAGTTATCTCAGTGTGAGGTTATATTGCAGTTTAACTTTTTTTTGTCTTTTTTTTGTTTTATGTCTGGCATTCCATCTGCCCTAGAGAGACTGCGTTAACATCCATCTTTCCCATCACAAAATAAATTAATAAATAAATATACCCATCCTGTTGATGGAAGTGGACCCCATACCCATCCTGTGGGCCCCATACACATCATGCGGGTGGTATTGGACCCCATTCCTATCCTGTAGGCGGTAGTGGACACCCCATACTCATCCTGAAGGCGGAAGTGTACCATATACGAATAATATTGGCGGTAGTGGGGCCCCATTCCCATCCTTCAGTAGGTAGTGGACCAAATACCTATCCTACAGTTGGTAGTGGTCCCCATACCCATTCTACAGGTGGTATGAGTACCCAATACCCATCCAACAGGTGATAGTGGACCCAATAACCACCCTGTTGGTGGTAGTGGGCCCCATACACATCATGTGGGTGGTAATGAACCCCATTCCGATCCTGTTGGCGGTAGCGGACCCCATACACATCATGTGGGTAGTCATGAACCCCATACCCATCCTGTGGAGGGCAGTGGACCACATACGCATCCTGTTGGCGGTAGTGGGCCCCATTTCCATCCTACTGTTAGTAGTGGAGTAAATACCCATCGTACAAGTGGTAGTGCAACCCATACCTATCCTACAGGTGTGAGTGGATCTCAAACCCATTCTAAAGGTGGTAGTAGAATCTATACCGATTCTACAGGTGGTAATGGCCCCTTACCAATCCTACAGTTGAAAATGGACTCCATACCCATCCTACAGGTGGTAGTGGACCTCTTACCAATTCAACAGTTGGTAGTTGACCCCATAACCACTCTCCGGGCAGTAGTGAACCCAGTTTGTTTTGGATGACTGTGAACAGTCAATCCTGTTTGTAGTAGTGTACCTGAGGAAAAGGAGAAGCGTTGCCAGACATGTGGCTTTATTGATCAAATAATTACTGTACAGTTACATCCTGCAATAACACAAGCTATATAAAATACAATACTTATATAGAGTTTAAGCACTGTCCATTCATTATAACAACAAACAAACTGCACATCTTCTTGAGGTTATCTTGAGATGATTTCGGGGCTTTTTTTTAAGTGTCCCAGCAGCCCGGTCCTCGACCAGGCCTCCACCCCCAGGAAGCAGCCCGCGACAGCTGACTAACACCCAGGTACCTATTTTACGGCTAGGTAACAGGGGCATAGGGTGAAAGAAACTCTGCCCATTGTTTCTCGCCGGCGCCTGGGATCGAACCCAGGACCACAGCATCACAAGTCCAGTGTGCTGTCCGCTCGGCCGACCGGCTCCCTTGACTAAAGCTAGAATATATAGAAATTGAACTAGAAGTTAACATTCCAGCAACCTTTACACAGGCACGAGACAGCTAATCTGACAAAAACAAAACAGTCAAGCGAGCATCCAAACTAAACAGTCAAGTGAGCATCCAAACTAAACAGTCAAGCGAGCATCCAAACTAAACAGTCAAGCGAGCATCCAAACTAAACAGTCAAGCGAGCATCCAAACTAAACAGTCAAGCGAGCATCCATCCGAGTACAATAATATAATAACACTTTTACTACAGTTCCCTTTAGACATTCCATTGTAACATCGTTTTCTATTCATGTACCTACGATTCATTCTCTTTAGATTTTTAAAGGATGAACTAATGTATATAATATAGATTGGCGAAAGCACCATTATTATATGTAATAATTTATGTTACTTATTATAATATACTGAGAACTACCAAGATTTTTTAGAACAAAACTACGAGCCTTCAATTGGATGTTGCTGACCCATGATGTTCGAATAACATGGAAAATAGTACGTAAATTTAACATCAGAAGTGGGACTGGAAGAATATAATTATCCCTTAAAGTTAAAGGACGCGGACTTTATGTTCTCTACGGTGATGAGACGGGTACTATGAGACGTACTACGTAGTACTCTCTACGGTACTATGAGACGTACTATGGTACGTGAGGAAGGGTTGGTGCTTGGTGATAGGAAATAACTGGAAATCTACCACAGATGTACTATGAACTTTAACAGCATAGGAGCCACTAGCATTTATCCTTGTGTTGAGGAGCCCTTCGCCGCATGTTAACTGCCAATGCTGTGCTAAGATATATTGGAAACGACTCTATAGGTGATAAAGACAGACAAAGTTTACTAGGCAATTGGAGGCAAATGTGTGACATTGGTAATATGATAAGAAATGTTCCTGGACTTATATCGTTGTGAAATTGGATAATATTCAAATTCAAATTCAAATACAAAATTCAAAATTCAAACTCAAATGTTTTTCAGGTAAAAGTACATACATAGAAGATGAGTTACAAATATAATGTTGGATTTATAGATAGAGCCAGTACATATAATACCTAAAAGCCACTAATACGCATAGCGTTTCGGGCAAAAATATATTAAGTGGATTAATAATATCAATCTGTATATAATGCTTACTTTAAATACACAAATAACCTAGTTATCCATCCTTAGCTGGATCATTATATCTATCAAAAAAAGGTTCTTTGATTTACATCGCAAAGAAACACAGTCTCCGTGGTGTAGTGGTAAGACACTCGCCTGGCGTTCCGCGAGCACTATGTCATGGGTTCGTATCCTGGCCGGGGAGGATTTACTGGGCGCAATTCCTTAACTGTAGCCTCTGTTTAACGCAACAGTAAAATGTGTACTTGGATGAAAAAACGATTCTTCGCGGCAGGGGATCGTATTCCAGGGACCGTAGGATTAAGGACTTGCCCGAAACGCTACGCGTACTAGTGGCTGTACAAGAATGTAACTCTTGTATATATCTAAAATAACTGAACACATCAATATTGTACGTCTCCATGAGTGCAGAGTTCCCGCAAGATCCTCACTCCCGATATTGCCCTCATTTGTTTCTTACAACCTCAGATCCAGTAACTCTTACATTCTATATCAAACAATCCCTACCCCATCAACTTCTTCCAGAAAAGTAAACTGAGGGGCAACAATATCATGGAGTGAAGATCTATGTGGGCTCAATGTATTTAATCTAAATGCTCCAGCAGGAAAATTTCGTTATATTGATCTTCCGGCCTGCGCTCAAGCAGCGCCTACAATCATTCTGCATGACTACAATGCTAGACAAAATGTTGTCTAGCAATATCGGTGAATGGGAATCAACTGCTGTCGCTACTAAATAGTCACGAAGATGTGATCATTTAGTCACATCTGTCACTTCACATCACAAACCCCAAACTGCGTACTTTGAAACCCACTGCCAGACGAGTTGTACTTGCATATAGGGAAACACGTACGCCAGCAATGCTCAAGATCTTTCAGAATGCCCTAGCCAAGGCGAGGGAACGCATGGCCGTTCAGGCAAGATAACTGGGAAACTTTTTGTTAACAGTCTCAACTCTCACAACCCCTTCAGTCCGGCATGGAAGGATATTAAAAGAATTAAAGGCGTTAAGATCGGCCAAGTATCACACCCTCACCCTTTACACAGAGCAAACGAATTAGTCGATGCTTGGGAAACCACCGCTACCTTCAATGATCTTCCCCCAGACATACAATTCAGATTAAATGCTGGTTACAGAGATCGAGAAATGCTCGTTGACTTCATGCTCCACAAGGAAGATGATTGCAACGTGCCATTTACTGAGTTTGAGTTATTTTCGGCCCTAAACAAAGGTAAAGCCACATCCCCAGGTGAGGATGGTATCACATATGGCATATTACGTTTGCTTCCTTTAGTACCAGGGAATCCCCTTCTTGAGCTGTTTAATATATTTTTTAGATATATACAAGAGTTGTTACATTCTTGTAATATGAGCTATGTTACTAGGGAACTTCCTATATCTTGGACCAACAGTATAATTATTCCAATTTCCAAGAAAACCAAAAGAATGCGTTCCGCCCATTTCCCCTCTACTAGCTGCATTTGCAAAACAATCTAGAGAATGACCCTATTCCGTCTCCTCCATAGAATAAGAACCATGCCATCCCCCCCAGATATGTGGCTACATGCATGGGGGGAGTGTGCATCATTGCATGACCACCTTTCTTACCCTGCAAACTGAAAAGTCATATACCACCTTTCTAGATCTCAAATTTGCCTTTGATATTGCAAACCGACATGTTATCTTGAGTGAGCTTGCGAGAATGAATATTAGTGGTTGGCTTCTTTGTTTGATCAGGAGTTACTTATCCAACAGGAAGTCATCTGTGTTTTTCCAGGGGCATACGCGAGTAACAAGAGATTTCGAACTAGTTACCCCACAGGAAGGTGTCATCGGTTCAACATTATTTAATATATTAATAAACACGCTCTTAAACTCTGTACCGAGCACACCCAACGTGCACATAATTAGCTAGCTATATTGATGATATAATGATGCACACCACTGGGTATGCTAACGCGCAGAACA